>NC_057392.1:60045104-60345104 GCF_019320065.1 Cervus canadensis | reverse complement strand
TGCAAATTAAAACACAAGATACTACTACAAACCTATCAGAATGGAGAAAATCCAAAACAGAGGCATCATCAAAAACTGGCAAGGATGTGGAGGAACATGTACAGTCACTTTGGAAGACAGTTTCTTACAAAGCTAAACCTAGTCTTGTCATATGATCCAGCAGTCAGACTCCTAGATATTCACCCAAATGAATAGAAAACTTACATTCACAGGAGGTGGGAGTGGGGATCAGGATGGGGAATACATGTAAAACCATGGCTGATTCATGTCAATGTGTGACAAAACCCACTACAATATTGTAAAGTAATTAGCCTCCAACTAATAAAAATAAATGAAAAAAAAAAAGAAAGAAAGAAAACTTACATTCACACCAAAACCTGTACATGATCTTTATAGCAGTGTTATTTGTCATTGCCAAAATCTGCAAGCAACATACATGTGTTTTAACAGGTGACTGAATAAACAACCCATGGTATTTCCATATATTAGAATATTATTCATGAATACAAAGAAATGAGCCATCAAGCAATGACAAGACTTATTGTTGCTGTTCAGTCGCTAAGTCATGTGGGATTCTTAGTGACTTCATGTGATCTGCAGAATCTGCCAAGCCCCCATGTACTTCACTTTCTCCACGAGTTGCTCAAACTCATGTCCATTGGTCTGGTGATGCCATCCAACCATCTCATCCTCTGTCATCTCCTTCTCCTCCTGCCTTCAATCAGGTCTTTTCCAATGAGTTGGCTCTTCACATCAGGTGGCCAAAATATTGAAGCTTCAGCATCAGCATCAGTCCTTCTAATGAATATTCAGGGTTGATTTCTTTTAGGACTGACTGGGTTGATCTCCTTGCTGTCTAAGGGACTCTCAAGAGTCTTCTCCAGCACCACAGTTTGAAAGCATCAATGCTTTGGCGCTCAGCCTTCTGATTTGAGGGAATGTTAGATACATATTGCTAAGTAATGGAAGCCTGTCTGAGAAGGATACGTACTGTATGATTCCAACCATATGACATTCTGGAAAAAGCAAAATTATAGGAACAGTTTTTAAAAATCAGTGGTTTCTAGGCTTTAGGGGAAAGAGGGAGGGATGAATAGATGGAGAACAAGGGATTTTTAGGGCAGTGAAACTATTCTGTATGACACTGTACTGGTGGATACATGACATGTTTTTGGCAAAACCTATAAAACTGCACAATGCAAAAAGTGCATTCCAGTGTAAACTATAGATTTTAGTTAATAATAATGTATCAATATTGGTTCATAAGTTATAATCAATATGCTACAGCAACACAAGACATTACTAATAGGGGAAACTGAGGGAGGTTGAGAGGGAGTATTATGGGAACTCTCAGTACTTTCTTCTTAATTTTTATGTGAATTTAAAACTACCCCCAAAATAAAGCCTAAAATTTGTTTAAAGAGAGACATAAAGATAAACCAATGGGGGATTATAAAATCTAATTGTTTATCTGTTTTGGCATCATTTTAACTGTTTTGTGTAAGTTTCCTCTGTCCTAAAACCTCTATGTTTCTCTCTAAACAACTCCCAACCTATACGAATGAGGCTCACATCTCTCTGCACCTCTCCATTGGTTTTTTTATTTAACACTCACTTATTGAATAATAAGTTTGTGCCAAGTACTATGATAATTGTTAGAGCTATGAAAAGAGGAATAAGATCAGACTTGAGGATCTCACAGTCGAGTGATAGAGACATGTTAATTACAGTGGAACAAGATATTAAGTGCCATAAATAAAGGCAAGAAAAAAATCTCTTGGAACCACAACTCAATACTTTGAACTCTATAAGACATTATTAAGCTATATTAAAGTCACATCATCTGCTTTTAATACTGCCCTATCTTCCTTTTGCCACTATCTCACATTTAAAATTTGTTTTAAGCCTCTCCCTCCTGTTCTTATTCTTCAGCCTTTTGCTTCTTCCTCAAAATGGCTAATTTTTTGCCGATTTTCCAATTCAATCAAACTACCAGGCCAATGAATATGTATATTCATCCTACATAATTACAGTGATTCTTCCACCAGCCAAAAAAAAAAAAAAAAAAGTGAAAAAATGAACTTTACTGAAGGGGATCACCACTATGCAATCTCAAAACTATATTCCAGGAGGAGGGTGGTATGGAGAGAAGTGAAACACTGATGTGGAAGGAGCCAACCATTCCCCTCCCACTACACAGCCCTGAATCAGGGACCAAGCCCCAAGGTGAGACAAGGAGAGGGGAAGAACTTTGATCAGTGAGCATCTGGTCACAAGCCCCACAGGCTGTGTCGTCCCTCTGGCAGCAGACAAGATGAAGAAGCAGGTGCTGACAGCTTCCTGTTTTCCATATTGCCAAGGGCAGGCCGTATTAAACACTCTTGTATTGATTGGCCTCGGAGACAACTGCTCATCAAGTACTTCCCACTAAACTGCATACTACCTCTCTACGTTCATCTTCTGCCGTCATCCAGATTCCCAGTTTATATTCTAGTGACACCACGTGTGGGGACTCCTCACATCTGCACTATGGGTTCCTGACTTTCTGCCTCAAACCATGTTCTTCCCCACTCCTGGAATCACCTGCTGGGCTTCTGCTCAGTCCTCAGCTAGCCAGGTTTCTATCTCCAGAGATCTTTCCTCAACCAGTCTCCATCCCTACATAGCCTTCCTCGATATTCTCTTTGTATTAAATTAAACTGTTTCCAATTCTGATCCTCTACTAATCTGAGGAACTTAGAGTCAGGGATGATACTGTCTCCCTCTTTGATTGTGTAAATACATGTAATATAGCATGTGGTTAAAACTAAAAAAATTTAGAGCTACCCTGCCTAGATTCGATTTACTAACCATTTATTCTGAATTTGGGGGCTGTACTTAAAGTAATTGTAACCTCAGTTTCCTCAGATATGAAATGGGATAATACTTACCTTACAATTTTGTTGAGATATTTAAGTGACTAGATAGATGATAGGTAGACGGATATTTTGAATGACACTTGACACACAGCAAGTGCTGGTTAAGTGTTAACTACCATCATCATCAGATTTGTAGTCTTGACAGGAGGTGCTCTATTCTCCACAATGCCAAGGATTACCATAATACTTGTTTGGATTTATCTAATTTTCAGGTTGTTCAGATTCAGTGGTTGATACTGATGTTTTGTAATCTGGTCTACTGACACAAACTCTAGTCCAGAGTGGGGTTTGGTGATTTAAATAGAACAACCTTTCAACAGCATTCTGGACAAAAACCACACAGTATCCTCTCAAAGTATTTGTCACTTAAAAAGAACTAGCTATTTACAAGGAATGTGGGGAGAGGAACCACCAAGATATAAAGACAAAAAAAGAAAGGGAATTGTGGTATTATTGATAATAACCTTGGAAACATAAGAAATGTTTCTTAAAAGAATTTGTGAGCTGTTAATTTTAGGAGATTGTGTTCAAAATGCTGAATTTCTTTAGAATGACACATTTGTTGGGAAGAAAAATGCTAAGAAGAAGAAAAAAAGCTCAGAAAAAGAAAAAAAAAAGCTAGCCAGGGAACTGCAAGAAACTCAAGCCAACATGTAGCTTGCATCTGCTGGCAATACCCTCATCAAAGAAGGAAATAAGATACAAAACTGAAATTGCTATTCAAAGAAACTTGATAAACAAAATAATCCATTCAATTTAACAGATGGCTATACAATAGTGTATGCCATGACTAAAATATCTGACCCACCCACCTAACTACTGGTAGTGCTACCAAAAACATTAATTTAAACTGGGCAACCTGAAATGTACCAAATAAAACTGGCTATAACTACAACATCAGCAAAATTATATTCATGCTGAAAAAAACTGGACATGTTCCAAGCACACCATCTAAACAGCATACTTCCAGATGTTTTATTCTCTCTGCCTGGTCCAGGTATATATTCCGCCCTTAACGACATTTTTACTCAGTTTAGTTCACTGGTTCTGTGATTCTAATAACATAATCAAAGTTATGCTCAATCTAATTCATCTCAAGAGATATTCCTGTTACCTCGATTGTGTTCCAAGCCCTGTGGTAGTTGCTAGAGATATAAGGTAAATGACACATTGTCCTAGATCTTGATGTTTACATTCCAGGGCTGTTTATTTGCTTAGTAATACACTGAAGCAGCCACTTTGGATATATTTGAGCCACTATAAATCTGGAATTGCTAAATGAATGATTCATGTTGACCCATTGCTCAGCACTTTCTGGACTAGCATGCTTCTATTAAGAATGTACATGCCACCTAGTTTAAGGTTGCCAGTATTAACTGATCTAAAAGATTTGTTATAAAGCAAAAGAAACTTTATCACTTTGGAACCCAAATCTGATCAATAAGAAAGTTATTTATTATCTTTAATGCTTCCATGTCTATGACTAAATGTTTGAGCAATGGCTTTTTATACTCATAGTACTTTTCATGGGTACTGTGATACTACCTGGGAAGCAATGTGGTACTTCAGGACAAACAAAACTCAAAGCACAAATGGAAAGTGTCAAAAAATTAATCACATTTCCCTGTTTCCTAATTTCTTTATTAACTTCTGATGAGCCTCGAGGCAATGAATAAAAATGTCAAACATAAAGGATTTTAAAAGGAGGGGAACTTTTATTGCACAGTATTTCTGACAGCTTGTTTCTAAGCAAAGCAACTGTTGTCTCTGGGGACTCATTCAACATTCATTCCAACCGTGGAGAAAGAGACCCAGTTTGGAAGATGTTTTTCTGGAGTACAGAGGGGGACTTTGATCCTAGCTCAGATAACAGCTGCCCTCCATGAGAGGGCTTTCTGGTTGCTCTATCCCTCAGGCCAGGTGAATCTCAGGGGAGGTGTCTAGTTGACCTCAAAGCTCAGCCAGGCAACTGATACCTGGGGGAGGGTCTTTGAGTGGGCAAGGGAGCCTGGCATCGAGTGTTATCGTTCTGTCAGTCTCTCTCCCGGCTAGACACAGCGCACACAGGAAAGGGACTCCTAAAGGGAATCAAGTCTCACCTTGGTTTTCCCCCCATTGTAAAATTAAAGAGAGGCAGGAAGCCAAAATACCATGGTAGATTTTAGTCTCTACCACTGCATTTTCTCACTGTTCTGGAATTGTAACAAAGTGTTTCCTTTGAAATTCCTGACTCTTGGCTTTTAAATACAACGGAAAGGTGAAAAATGTATGATTAATATCTTATAAGGAAATAAAATGTATCATATAGTTAATTAAGTAGAAATGGAAGAATACAAGACTACTTTACTTTGTAGAAAGCCACTTTTCTTTTAGAATGAGAGGAATTTGCAAAAGAGTTGGAGCATCCCTTTTAAAATGTAAGAGGTTAACCTAAATATTGACACTGTAAGGTAAAATTATGTTTGTGACATTATTTGTTGTATTTCTAATATGGAGCATCAAGGGAATCACTGAACAAAGGCATAAAAATTCATTCTAATATTAAAAATTTTATTGAAAAGATAAATATCAAATAGACCTCTAGTCATTACAAAATTATCCTGCCATTCATAATTAGACATACCTTTATCCTTCACTCATGTACTCATTTAATAAATATTTATTGAGCTTTTATTACAAACTAGGCATTGTTTTAGACATTATAGGGCATAAAGGTCTCAATGACAGCTTCTATACATAATGGAATGATTTAAGACTGTACATGGTAGGAAATGATAAATGCCAAAGAGATTATATAAACTAGAGGACTTAACAGACTTCTCATTGACCACAAGACTCATAAGAAGTTTTGGTTCCAACTACAGATACTAATTCAACTAAAAGATAACTTAAGCATGGTAGTATATATAGCTCTTTTCTCCTCTGTCACCAAGGGGGAAATGGGCTGCTATCAGCCCACAGAGAGACAATATCACCCCTCACACCAGTCAGAATGGCCATTATCAAAAAGTTTACAAACAATAAATGCTGAAGAGGATGTGGAGAAAAGGGAATCCTACTATACTGTTAGTGGGATGTAAATTGGTACAACTACTATGGAGAACGGTATGGATGTTTCTTAAAAAACTAAAACTAGAACTACCAAATGATTCAGCAATCCCACTCCTGGACATATATCCACAAGGAGGAAAATGGGCTGCTCTGGATCTGCAGAGAGATGATGAAGGTGAGTAAAGGCAACTTGACTGCATCTGTCTCCTCTCTTCTTCCAACCCTGATCCTCTGATGTGAACCATGAGACTGACTACAGTAAGACAACTCAGACAAGAAGAGAAAGAGAATCACTTCTCCAGTTTTCTTTCAGCCATATTACATACATTCTCGGATAGACCTCCCTGCCTCACCTGGAAATACGTGCTGAAAGACCCATCACCTAAAGGGAAGTCTGGTGTTACAGCTTGAGCTGATATTCCTTAATGACAGCAAGAGCCAAAGGCTCGATGAGGGTAAAGAGGGGAGATATTAGTCTTTCCCTGCAAGGAAGCCTCCTTCTTTGGAAGCCTCCTTCCTTTGAATCCTTCAAAGCTAAAAATGTTGTTATTAATAAGAACTACAGACAAGTATTCAGCAGCAATTTGTGTCTAAGGCACAAACTTCACATGATGGTTTTGTGTCATAAATCAATCAACCAGTGAAATATGCTGCCGTGTGTGCTGGGCACCTGCTCAATGATTCTGTTTTTCTTTAAAGGAGACTTTTAATACTTAAAATAACAAGTCTAGTGGAAGAAATCCAAGTTTTCACCCTAGTGTTAGGGCTTCCCATGTGGCACTAGTGGTAAAGAAACTGCCTGCTAATGCAGGAGACACAAGAGACGAGGTTTCAATCTCTGAGTCGGCAAGATACCTTGGAAGACGGCATGGCAACCCACTCCAGTATTCTTGCCTGGAGAATCCCGTGGACAGAGGAGCCTAGTGGGCTACAGTTCATGAGATCACAAAGCATCAGACACAACTGAGGTGACAGCACGCATGCACACATACCCAGATGTGTCCATTCTTTCTCCTTTTTCCTTACTCTTTTTAATACTTCAGATTGCCCATGGAAATCTGCTTTCTACCTTGACTTGTTCATCCCTGTGACTTCACTTGGACTCTCAATCTTTTTTATTTTTACCTTTTATGAGGATTTTACTTATTCCCTTTCTGATATTACCCTTCTGGAGACTTTCAGTGTGAATATCTTCTAAAATCATCTCTACATCAAAGTGCTTTTCTTCACATATATCCATATACCTATATCTACATCTATATATGTAAGCATATCTGTATAAATATGGATATAGATATGCATATAGGTATATATCTATCTCTCATGCTGGGGCTGCAGTATCAGCATTACCACATATTCTGCATGGACTCTTCTTTTAAACAATTAACCAGATTATCTTTGAGGATTTTCAAGATGTATCCCTGCCCTTTCATTATTTTCCTGTGGCAGTGGAAAGAAGATCAGAATCTACATCTGGGTAGCAAGAAGTAACTCAAATGCCGTCTTATGCCATAAAGACTTGGAGCTGAACGGTTTGAACAAGAAATCCCCCAAAATTCTTCTATATGATGTCTCCATTCATTCTTCCCTTGCCTTATTTCATTGTATGATTAGCTTCTAATACTGACCAGATGAATGTTTGCTATTGGTTAACTATACATTTTAACACTGATCTTTCAAAATGCAATATACATCTGTTTATCCAACCAGTATACTAGCTGCATACAGCATCAGGCATCAAATTAGACCACAAGTATCCCAAATTCTGTGTCTCCCAAACTAAATATTCCTTGAAGTTTGTTCTCCTCTATTTCCCATCATAGTCAAAGGGACCAGAGTCACCCAGTCACTCCAGTCATGAACCTAGGAGTTGTCCTTAATTCTTATTTTTCTGATGTTCCCTCACAAGTTCCATCTCCATTTACCCTCAGAAGTCTAATTAGTCCTTAAGTCCTGTTGATTCCTACCTGCCTGAATAACTCTCAAATCCACCCATCCTTCTATTCTCACGTCCTGAGTTCAAAATGCATGATTCCTTTTTTGGACTATTGCCGCATCTCCACTATCTGTCATTGTGCTTCTATTCTTGCTTCATCCCATTCACACAATACATCAGAAGCATCTTTGGAAAGTGAAAATCTGAACATATCAGTTGCCCGATTAAAACCGTTTATGACTCCCCCTGCTTCAGAATAAAATGAAAACTTCTAGGCACAGCAAGGATTCTGCATGACAGATTTACCTTTATGGCCTCATCTCTCTATTCCTCCATCCCCAACACACACACCCTACCTTCCAGCCACAGCAGTTATTTATAGTTACTTTTGTTATATGAACCACTTCAACCTCTAAATTTACCACATCAGTATATACAATTTATAGACGGACTGACTGTAGAAGAGTAAATCATTATTTAAGTCATACCACACTTCCTCTGGAAGCCTATTTCTACATCTGTGCTCCTGCTTTCTAGAGCCCCACAAAGGAGATTGAACCATTCTTGCCTTTGTACCCCTAATTATATTCTGTACATTCTTGTATCATAATTCATACTATATTTTATTTGTTTATCTCTCTGCCCTCCCTTCCTCCTCTTAATCCTGCCATCACCTGCTGAACCTCTTTAAAGATACAAAACACCTTATATTTCTTTGATATTTTCATCACATCACACGTTGCCAGGCTCATAGGAGATATTCCATAATGAATATGAACATTTTTCAAATAAGGTGAATACCATAAATTCAGAGGCAACAATAAACTGCATCAAGCATAACTTAAACTTGCTTCTTGATGTGTTATTTTGTTAGCATTATTCTAGCTAAGTTATAAAAGTGTTCAAAATTTGGATAAATGAGAATTTGTTTTGTCTCTTTCCTAGTTGAAATAATAACCATGTATTCATATAATAAACAATTTAGTGCTTCTGTAGAATAGTAAATTTGCAAGTCATACATTTTGAGTATTTAGAAATAATCTACTAACACAAATTGACAACCACTGGGCAATGAACAACAAAATATCTCAAAATTCTTGCACTAAAACATATACATAAGAAAACCCATCCCTTGGAACTTTGTGTTCCAAGTCTTTAATAGATTATAAGCAGAAAATTAAAATGAGAGACAGGAACTGCTATAAGCAAACCTATAAGCTATAGCAAAAAAAGACAGCTGTTAGCCAGGGAAGACATAAAAATTTAAAAAGTAGATCTAAGACCTCAAAGGGGAAAATTATCCAGGGCCAGTAACAGTAGAAAAATAGTGATTTGTATCTTAACTAGCCTGTGAATATTGCTCAATTATTCTATACAGGGAGTATACAGGATATTGTTGTTATTGTTTAGTTGCTAAGTGGTAAACTGACTCTTTTGTGACCCCATAGACTATAGCCCACCAGCTCCTCCATCCATGGGATTTCCCAGGCAAGAATATTAGAGTGGGTTGCCACTTCTTTCTGCAGGGGATCTTCCTGACCCAGGGATTGAACCCACGTCTCCTGCGTTGCAGATGCATTCTTTACCACTGAGCCACCTGAAAAGCCCGTGCAGCATATAGTGTACAGTTATTTACTTTGATAACCATACTTTTTCAATTAAAATTATATTCAGTATATTCTGAATTATAAAATTAAAAGATAATTAAAAATTAAAAGAATGGTGTAAAACACTTTAGAATTTTTTCCAAATTATTAATTCTTAAACACTATTTAAATCTTACTTACCTAAGATATTTGTAATAATCCATTATTAAATGTTTATTCAATTTGAATAACAAATAGAGGTATAATTTTTTCAATACGTAAATGCTACACATGCTGCACTTTAACTAAAACCTATAGGATAAGTACTATTATTCCTGTTTTACATTGGCACACATTAAATGATTTTATACATAGTTTCCAGGGGTGGGTTAGGAGTGGCTTGTGAAGCAACTGGAAGCAAATGGTGGTACAGAGACTATCCGTGGAAGACTTGGTGATAAGGGTCTCTAATAAAGAGAGCAAGAGAGAGAGAGACTGTGTAACAGTTATTGTTATAGATTTACTGCATGGAAAAATATTTCCCAGAATTATGAATTAATTAACTGCCTAGAACTCTTTTTTTATACTTATGAACTGTATAATGAAGGACTGCAATGCATTTTGCATAGCTTTCATTTCTTTAAAATTGTTGCTTTCTAAAAAGAAAAATAAAAAAATAAAATTGTTGCTTTCTAAAATCTTTTATTCTCACATTTTGCCGGATAACCCAACTACTGATCAGTATTCACCCAAGAAATAGCAATTATTGAACATTTCTAAATCTTTCCATATTGCTTTTTTTCTTGTTATATTTATACTTGATTTTGAAGGATTGCTTATGCTTGTGTCACTGCAAACAATCAGTACCCAGTCATTGTATAACACATAATGATACCTATTGCACAACAAAGCCTGAGATTTTACCAACTGTAAACCCCTAGAGTCAGGTGTCTCCCTCCTAATCCATTCATCTGTACCATGGCCTTTTCACTTCATGCTCAGCAGATTCATAAGGTTATTTGCCTTTAGTGATTTCACTTTCTTACAGTAAGGAATGATGAAGGTTGATAAAAGGAGAGATTACATTTTTTTAAAAATTAATAATAAAGAACAGGAAAGGAAAGCTTAAAGAAACAGCAGATCTAATTTATTTCTCTGTGAGAATCTCAGGTCTCCTTTAAGTGTTTTCCTGTTTTGGCTCTTCAAATCCAGGCTAAGTTAAAATGAAGAGGTATGGTAGATGTTATTACACATACGCATAGTTCCCAAAGACCCCAGTAGGGTAAAGACCAAAAGGAAGCAAAACTAAAAGAAAATAAAACAGGAGAGCTGGGTTCAACCCCTGGTTTGGGAAAATCCCCTGGAGAAGGGAACAGCAACCCACTCCAGTATTCTTGCCTGGAGAATCCCATGGATAGAGGAGAGCCTGATGGGCTATAGTCCATGGGGTCGCAAAGAGTCAGACATGACTGAGTGACTTTGGCTCACTGACTCACTCACAGATGAGGAAACCAAGACCCAGAAAGTTCAGATAAATCACCTGATAAAATAAATAGATAAATCATTCATTCAGATAAGTGGTCACCCAGCTAGTAAGCAGTTAGGTAGAGACTTAATATAAGATACTTTCATTCTTGTCATCGCTGAAATTTGAATGACTGAGAGTTCATAAGTTTATTTATTAATAAATCAGTCTGTAGAAGTTCAACTTGAGTGCCTGCCTTCAATTTACAAATTTGTGCCACAATTGAGTTTTCTTTCACAGTGAAAAAATGCTGAAAATAATTGTATCACCAAGATAACCTCAGCAAAAGCAGAAATCATCCAGGATGAAGTGTTTCTTATGTAATGCCATGCATATATGCTAATAGAGATCTAAGCACTTACTGAAGTAAGCTGTTAGGAAGGAGCAAATGAATTTATTGCTATTTCTCACAGTCAAGAGTTGAGCAGCTTTTTAGTTAGGATATAATAAAGTCATAATTATCTACAAACAACAATGGTTCTTGTAAATGAAGACATGCAAAACACATCAGCATGAAATAGAAAAGCCACACAACTGCTAGAATTGATATCTTAAGGAAAACAATACAAACAAAAATTTGAGGCATTTTTAATTCAAAACATAAATTAATATTAACTTTTTAAATTGTTAGTGTAATCATTAAAACAGTAGACATGTCCCTAAGAGTTATTTATTTAAGGGCTTTGTTCTTGAAAGTCATTACATTATTCCAATAGAGACTAAAGAGGTTATTTTCTCTAAATTATTTAGGTGTAAGAGTTAGCCTTCAGCCAGGTGTTCTGTTTATGCAGATGGCAAAATAAATTATTCAGAAATAGAAACAGGTAAAACAGATGGAAAAGCAGAGTAAACCAAGAAAGCCATGAGCAGCTGCCTAACAGGCCCCCAGTAAAACACTCACTTCTACATCATGGTCCAAGTCACCCAGTTAGGAAGAGTTCTAGACACATACACTGTTGCCCACTTCTCAAAATCATATCTGGAACCTTGAATTCACTTCATGTATACTATACTTAAAATACATCAACTGAAATTCGTTATGGAAACAAATATCTAAATTGAAACTGTGAAATATCCCTGAGAGCAGTTTTCCTACCAGATCAGAGAGTGAGTTGTGTTTCCAAATCACTTGACTCTTTTAAGAAAGTAATTCTTATATTTATACAACAAGAACTGTATTAGGTTTCCTCCTAGCACCTTACACAAATTGATAGAGTTACCCACTAAGACCCCTTTATGACAGCAAATTTCTGCCTCCTACTTCACTGACTCATTGATTTAATCTCTGTGATGAAGTTGACAGAAATACCTACTTTTTGATAAACTCTGCACTAGGCAAGTTTTATCATGATATACCATTAGTAAACGTGGTGAAATGCTAAAGAAATTCTGGAAAGTACCCTATTTACAGAAATGGATCATTAAGGGAAAAATTGTTCAGAGCTCTAAATATACTTATTTTTGTTCACCTCATTTAATAAGGCAAACACAGACTACCCACTTAAGGGAGGAGGTGAATTCAGACTTAAGAATTACAGGGACAGAAAGAAAGAATGCTAAAGTAAGGAGTGGCAGTATTCCCTAGAATGAAGCACTCTAGCCTAGACTCCAGGAGATTTGGTTTCTATTCTTGACTCTGCCTTAACCTGGCCTTAAGACCAGGACACGCTGACTTCTCTCAGCACCAGTATTTTTACTGTCCAAATGAGATTGTCAGACTATCACCAAGATCCTTTGAGCTCTTGTACTGTACAAGTCTATATGAATTTGGAGAAGGGAAAAAGATAGCAGTGAAAGCAAATGAAATCTATAAGCAAAATCACCTTGAAAAACATCTTCTCTACATCTTGTGCATTCCCTTTTAATCTTTTTTTCTAGAATTTAAAACTATTGTTTCATACAACAGTTTTTAGTTAAAAAGAACCAACCGTATATGCATCCCACAAATAGAGACTAAAAGAAGGAAACTATGGTATAAGCTAAAGATTCAATCTTCATTAAATGGTTTCTGGTTTGGATATTTGATATGTGGTGTGAAAGCTAACCATTCAAATGGTTCACTTTCTTCTGAAACCATTTGGTATTTCGTATATACTACCTAAAAAAATTGTTTTGAACCAGTTTCAAAAAAACATGTCTAAATGGCCATTGAAATATTCCAAAGGTTGGGTATTGAAGATGCTGTCTTTATTGACATTGCCATTTGTCTAAATATTACTCAAGCAATTACCATTAATTCAAGCTCTTGTCCTGGCACTATCCAAATTGAATTTCCTTGACTTCATTCACTCAAAAATATAGTTTACTTTTCCCACATGGTCATATTGTGAAAGGGTCATCACTGCTCTACAAGAACTCGTGGTCTAGCAAGGGAAACAAATATGTAAGCAAATAATTATAATTCAGTGGAATGGGCTATAATTGTTGTGCTGGCTTCTCACTATAGCCCCATTTCACCTATCATATTCTTTATATAATATTCTTTCTTTAAGTGAACTTTGTTATAACCTAAGATGTTTATGTCAAAAGTATATTTTATATCATCTCTTCAGATCAGTTCAGTTCAGTCACTCAGTCATGTCCGACTCTTTGCGACCCCATGAACCACAGCACGCCCGGCCTCCCTGTCCATCATCTCTATAAATGGAAAATCAGCAACCTTTGTCAATAACAGATAGCAATTCATAAAAATAAATACATAACCATTAAAGTAGATTTATTTGTTGGTGAGCTACCTATCAGTAAAAACCCCCTTGTATACCATTGGTAGAAAACATAGTGTAGAAGTGGTAGTTTTATCTATCATGCTAAGAAACCTGGGTTTTATCTTAAAGGATTCTTATTTCATTTAACAAGTATGTTCTGAGCACCTATTAAAAGCTATTCTCTGGTGGTGATCAAAAGCTATGTAGAGACTTTAAATAGTACAATGACAGAAACAGTTTTGCACTTTAGAAAGTTTAATATTTAATTTAGCTTGGAAGATTAACTGAAAGGGCACTAAAACTATGAGAGGAGAGGTTATGACCCAAATGATGACTATAATAACTGATACAGAGACGATGAGAATCACTTCAGTGTATTTGCAGGAAGACAAGCCAATAGGACTTGGGGATTATTTGGTTATGGGGAGTAAAGGAGAGGAGGCGTCAAGGATGATAGCCAGGTTTCTGTTCTGGGTAACCAAGTACAGTTGGGTATCATGTTTCCTGGATTCATCGGTACCTGGCATGTTTAGTGGGTCATTAAACGTCCTTATCACCACCTTAGAGATTTACTGATGAGACACTACAGTATCAGTTTCACTGTGTGCTACTATAAGGGTAAGTTTACCAAAATAATTGTATGGATATTGACATGTTTGGCACAGGGAGATAAATGGAACCAAGTGACTTAAGACATGAAATAGACCCCAAACTGCATTTTGCCTTTCTGAAAATTGAATTCACTCTCAGACTTTGTACAAAGATGATCTAAGATTGCCTCAGAAAATAAAAATCCAAGACTCTGAAAAAATAATGTAGTCCTTGAGTTGCTCATTCCTCTTTAAAAACAAACAGATGAGAACTGTTGTAAATGATGAGGAATAGATGGCAAAATTGTTGATACCGTGATGCAATGCAGGAGACCCTGGTTTGATTCCTGGGTCAGGAAGTTCCCCTGGAGAAGGGATAGGATACCCACTCCAGTATTCTTGGGCTTGCCTGGTGGCTCAGTTGATAAAAAATCCGCTTGCAATGCAGGAAACCTGGGTTTGATCCCTGGGTTGGGAAGATCTCTGGTGGAGGGCACGGCAATCTACTTCAGTATTCTTGCCTGGAGACTCCTCAAGGACAGATGAGCCTGGCAGGCTGCAGTCCATGAGGTTGCAAAGAGTCAGACACGACCAAGGGACTAAGCACATACACACACTGGAACTGTGTTCTCATTCTTCAGGTGTGGCCTCCACTTCTGCTGCTTCAGTCAAAATGAATGTTTCTGATGAAGCAAGCAAAAGTATAAAGATACCTAATTATTACTCAGAACAGAGATGTCCGTCAGCACAGTGAGAATATCCACGTTGACCTTTTGTCAACAGGAAGAGGATCCTGTTACAGTTGCTCTTTGCTGCATGATCCAACAGGTTGTTACCTAGCCATTTTTTTAGAGCGAAAGCAAAACAAGTCAAATACACACTCACTTTCAATAAATGGACATATAAATTTTGGGACACCCCATGCATACTCTTAAGGTAGTTACTTTTATCATTACAAAACTATTATTTAATCTTCTAGGAAGGGCATATCAAAAGTTGGAAATTTATGGATGTGATTGATAAAGTTGGTTTGGAGAGTCAGAAACCCAAAAACACTTAGATGTTTAACTGTTTATGATCTTGGAATTTTTTAAACACTTTTTCTGTAAAGATAAAATCCAGGAAGAATAAATGATAGACATAACTAGAAAGTGGCAAGAATTGGGAGGAAAAACCAGATGTGCTGGTTTATAATCCATTCTATACTAAAAAGAAGCAGTTTTCCTGAATGTCTCCCAGGCATGCATTCAGATTTTAGTAATTAGATTCGTATATACATAAAGAAGGCTGAACACCAAAGAACTGTTGCTTTCAAATTGTGGTGCTGGAGAAGACTCTTAAGAGTCCTTCGGACAGCAAAGAGATTAAACCAGTCAATCCTAAGGGAAATCAACCCTGAAAACTCATTGGAAGGACTGATGCTGAAGCTGAAGTTCCAATACTTTAGTCACCTGATGCAAAGAGTCAACTCATTGGAAAAGACCCTGATGCTGGAAAAGATTAAAGGCAAAAAAAGAAGAGGTAGCAGAGGATGAGATGGGTGGCAGAGGATGAGATGGTTGAATGGCATCACCAATTCAATGGACATGAACTTGGTGAGGGACAGGGAGGCCTGGCATGCAGCGGTCCATGGGGTCACAAAGAGTCAGACACAACTTAACAACTGAACAACAACAGCAATACATCTACTCTTTAGGAAGACTAGCAACTATACCCCACCCCAGGCAGCCATTTTTCACAGGTGGCCTCAATGTCATTGTTGAGAAAACAGCTCAAAGTGCCAAATACATTGATGCAATGTCCAAAGCATCATTTTTACATAGGAAGCACAATACATTCGAGGTTTTCTTAATGTATCTATTAATTCCTACAGTGAGTTCTTAGAATTTCACTGTAACAAAATAGACCCTTCACCATTAATAATAGAATGATTTTCAAGCAAATCTTTGATCCGGGAAAATCATTCTTGTTCTGTGAAAGAGCTACTATGCATACGTTTACAAAAATAAGGCTAACGTTTAAACACTTCTTCAGAGAATCTCACTTGAGAAAGGGTGGCTCATAATGGCTCATCAAAGAAACGTTGCCTCTCAGAATTGCTTTTTAAAGAAAGCTAAACACAGATCCCACCAACTTTTCAATGCTGATATAATTCAGAAATTTTTCTTCTGCAGGAGACTCAGAAGCTCTAGCTTTACAGTGCCTGAGGCTGGGGAGCAGGAGTTGAAAATGAAGTGTATTTAGGTATTACTGTAAGCAACAAGAGAAACACCCTGAAGTACTCAATTTATGTATTTTTTAAATCCTTGAAAGTACGTATGGTGTATATATAGCATGGTGGTCTGGTGTGGGAGCATGCAAAGTCATGTCCGACTTTTTGTGATCCCATAGACCGTAGTCTTCCAGGTTCCTCTGTCTGTGGAATTCTCCAGGCAAGAATATTGGAGGGGGTTACCATTTCCTACTCCAGGGGGACTTTCCCAACCCAGGGATCGAACCTGTATCTCTGGCATCTATGCATTGGCAGGCAGTTTCTTTTAGCACTCACGCAATCTGGAAAACCCTGTATATAGATAGCATAACCATCTCAAATTTAATGACACAGTCCTGTGACACTCCTTGACTAGTTTAGATAACAAAAGAAGCTATTCTGGATTGTGTCAGTTTGTCCTGCTTCATGGAAATATGAGCATCCACTACATGCTACCTAATGCTGAGAGAATGAGTGGAGGATGAAAGAAATGATATAGAAATATATAGAACAAGGTCACCAGCTCCCAAAGACTCTAAAATTTAATAGAAAAGACAGATGTAAAAACAAATAATAGAAAGAGATGCTGAATATGAAAGAATTTGCATTCTGTTCTGGAAATGTTAGTGAGTCCTATCTCAGCCCAAAGTAAAGGAGGAAACCGTTTTGAAATCCTTTCTATGTGCACTAATTCACCTGTTCAATCATTTAACCATTCATTCAGCAAATGTTTACTAAGGGTCAACCGTAAGAACAAAGCAAAATCTATGGCCCAACAGTTTCATTCTAGTAAAGAAAGACAGATAATAAGAAAAAATAAATAAATATATGCTTTGGCAATAGTACTATGAAAAAAGCTAATAGGTTATGTAAAGTAGAATTTGTGAGGGGGCAGAGGTTATAACAATTAAGTATGCTACTATATAAAGGATGCAAAAGCAGACCTTGCTAATGAGATCTGAGCTAAAGGAGGAAGTATTGTGGGAAAGAGCTGTGTAGGTATCTAGGGAAAGGGTGTTCAACACAACAAGCACAAAGACCCAGAGACACACCAGGCAGGCCTATTCGGCTGGAGCAAAGTGAGCAGAGAGCAGAGCAGTAGATGATGAGGTCAAATAAGCAACTGAAAAAATAGATGCAGATTTTGTACATCATCTCCAGCAAGAGTCATTAACTTAATATTAGACTGTGCATACTTATATGAAGTACTGGATGCAGTACTTGGCTGCAATCCCAAAAATGACAGAAGGATCTCTGTTCATTTCCAAGGCAAACCATTTAATATCACAGTAATCCAAGTCTATGCCCCGACCAGTAATGCTGGAGAAGCTGAAGTTGTACGGTTCTATGAAGACCTACAAGACCTTCTAGAAATAACACCCAAAAAAGATGTCATTTTCATTACAGGGACTGGAATGCAAAAGTAGGAGGTCAAGAAACATTTGGAACAACAGGTAAATTTGTCCTTGGAGTACAGAATGAAGCAAGGCAAAGGCTAATAGAGTTGCCAAGAGAACGCACTGGTCATAGCAAATACCCTCTTCCAACAATGCAAGAGAAGACTCTACACATGGACATCACCAGGTGGTCAATACCAAAATCAGATTGATTATATTCTTTGCAGCCCAAGATAGAGAATCTCTATACAGTCAGCAAAAAAAAACAAAAAAAAAAACACTGGGAGCTGACTATGGCTCAGATCATGAACACCTTATTGCCAAATTCAGACTTAAATTGAAGAAAGTAGGGAAAACCACTATATCATTCAGATATGACCTAAATCAAAACCCTTCCCATTATACAGTGGAAGTGACAAATAGATTCAAGGGATTAGATCTGATAGAGTGCCTGAAGAACTATGGATGGAAGTTCATGACATTGTACAGGAGGCAGTGATCAAGACCCCAAGAAAAAGAAATGCAAAAAGGCAAAATGGTTGTCTGAGGATGGCTTACAAATAGCTGTGAATAGAAGAAAGCAAAAGGCAAAGGAGAAAAGGAAAGATATACCCATTTGAATGCAGAGTTCCAAAGAATAGCAAGGAGAGATAAGAAAGCTCAGTGATCAGTACAAAGAAATAGAGGAAAACAATAGAATTGGAAAGACTAGAGATCTCTTCAAGAAAATTAGAGATACCAAGGGAACATGTCATGCAAAGATGGGCACAATAAAGGACAGAAAGGGTATGGACCTAACAGAAGCAGAAGATATTAAGAAGAGGTGGCAAGAATACACAGAAGAACTATATAAAAAAGATCTTCATGACCCAGATAATCACGATGGTGTGATCACTAATCTAGAACCAGACATCTTGGAATGCAAAGTCAAGTGGGCCTTAGAAAGCATCACTACAAACATAGCTAGTGGAGGTGATGGAATTCCAGTTGAACTATTTCAAATCCTAAAAGATGGTGCTGTGAAAGTGCTGCAGTCAATATGCCAGCAAACTTGGAAAACTCAGGAATGGCCACAGGACTGGAAAAGGTCAGTATTCATTCCAGTCACAATGAAAGGCAATGTCAAAGAATGCCCAAACTACCACACAATTGCACTCATCTCACATGCTAGCAAAGTAGTGCTCAAAATTCTCCAAGTCAGGCTTCAACAGTACCTGAACCATGAACTTCCAAATGTTCAAGCTGGTTTTAGAAAAGGCAGGGGAACCAGAGATCAAATTGCCAACATCCGTTGACAACATTAAAAAAGCAAGAGAGTTCCAGAAAAACATCAACTTTTGCTTTATTGACTATGCCAAAGCCTTTGACTGTGTGGATCATCACAAACTGTGGAAAATTCTTAAAGAGATAGGAATACCAGACCACCTGATCTGCCTCCTGAGAAATCTGTATGCAGGTCAAGAAGCAACAGTTAGAACTGGACATGGAACAACAGACTTTCCAAATTGTGAAAGGAGTAGTCACCTTTCCCAGTAGGCTGTATATTGTATATTGTCACCCTGCTTATTTAACTTATATGCAGAGCACATCGTGATAAATGCTGGGCTGGAGGAAGCACAAGCTGGAATCCAGATTGACAGCAGAAATATCAATAACCTCAGACATGCAGATGACACAACCCTTATGGCAGAAAAGTGAAGAGGAACTAAAGAGTCTCTTGATGAAAGTGAAAGAGGAGAGTGAAAAAGTTGGCTTAAAGCTCAACATTCAGAAAACTAAGATCATGGCATCTGGTCCCATCACTTCTTGGTAAATAGATGGGGAAACAATGGAAAAAGTGACAGACTTAATTTTGGGGGGCTCCAAAATCACTGCAAATGGTGACTGCAGCCATGAAATTAAAAGATACTTGCTCCTTGGAAGAAAAATTATAACCAACCTAGACAGAATATTAAAAAGCAGAGACATTACTTTGCCAACAGAGGTCTGTCTAGTCAAAGCTATGGTTTTCCTGGTAGTCCTGTATGGATGTGAGAGTTGGACTATAAAGAAAGCTGAGCACCAAAGAATTGATGCTTTTGAACTGTGGTGTTGTAGAAGACTCTTGAGAGTCCCTTGGACTGCAAGGAGATCTAAGTAGTCCATCCTAAAAGAAATCAGTCCTGAACATTCATTGGAAGGACTGATGCTGAAGCTGAAACTCCAATAGTTTGGCCACCTGATGAGGAGAACTGACTCATTTGAAAAGACCCTGATGCTGGGAAAGATTGAAAGCAGGAGGAGAAGGGTATGACAGGATGAGATGTTTGGATGACATCACCGACTCAGTGGACATAAGTTTGAGTAAACTCCAGGAGTTGGAAATGGACAGGGATGCCTGGCATGTGCAGTCCATGGGGCTGCAAAGAGTTGGACATTACAGAGCAACTGAACTGAACTGAACTGACTTATATGAACCTCTTATGTCTAACAGGAAAATAGCAGATGATAAAATAACAGAAGCTAATTTCTTACAACTACTATCATTGCAAGGCTAAAATATATGGAAGGTTGAAATTCACCTTCTTCTAAGTGCATCTCCATTCATTCTGACGCAGCAGAGTTGCCTCTGGGAGAAGAGAATGAAAGAAAAAACTAAATAACAACAAAAACAACAAACCTTGTATGTGTCCATTCACAGCTATTACATTACTAGCTCCTTCCTTGAAGAGCTGAAATTTTTCCTGCAGTTAAAAGATGTTTCTATCTTCTTTATCATTCTTCGTAATCATTAAATAAGATCCTTACTTTGTAATAAGTAAGGAAGATCACAAGTGTCATGTCCCAACCCTGGGGCTGTATCAGATCAAGCAAAAAAGCAGCTTTCTTTGCTCTAGCTTGCCATATGCATTTTCACATCATGAGGTTCTTTACTGCTTAAACAATTAACACTGGTGAATCCTCCTAATTGTCCTGACTGGCTGAACTCGGGAAAAGTGCCAATTATGCAGTCTTCTTGATTTCCAAGGTTTATAGAGTACACATTGTCTCTATAGAGACACTATTTCCTGATTTACTAGACACTAGAGAAACTATTTCCTGATTTACTTTTAAAGGTTTATACCACTAAGCAGTAAAACTTCTTAAAAGTATTTTAATTAACGAATCTCTTGACTCATTAAGCTGTTATGGTTCAGAATAAAAAGAAAAATTGAAGGACATATTAAGCAGGAATGGGAAATATAGAAGGAATACTGTTACTGTCTGGAAAAGAGAAAACCCGAATTCTGGCTATCTCATTGTGAAATTGGTCATGATGGCAATGATGCTGAAAAATTATCTACAAGGATTCCTCCAGATACAAGAGATGTGCTGCTGCTGCTGCTGCTAAGTCGTTTCAGTCGTGTCCGACTCTGTGCAACCCCATAGATGGCAGCCCACCAGGCTCCCCCATCCCTGGGATTCTCCAGGCAAGAACACTGGAGTGGGTTGCCATTTCCTTCTCCAAAAAAATGTGCTAGCCACTGGTAAATTTTTGCTCAGAGGTCCAGGTCTGCTCTTCATCTACAGCTTTCTTATTAAACAATGCTGAACTGTTTTGCTGAGTTCCTGTTACAGCATTTCTGAGGAATATCCCAGTTCCATGGTAGTGTCATTTATCAGGGAAAAATTACAGTAAGTTGCCATTATCTACCTAGAGACTTTTCTTTCATTCAAATTATTTTCTAAGATGGGTATGTGCTTCTCTTTATCTTTGGGAGGGGCACAGAAAGAAAAAGGCTAATATTTTAATTTTTTATTCCTCCAAATATGAATAGAAACATATTTATGTCTCTATAACCATTCTTTAAACCACTTTCATTATTTTGACAATTTAATTTCAACATGTGTTTGGCTACAACTGCGCCAAGTTCTCAGTGGCCTGCCCCCTGACATTTCCCACAACTTAGCCTTATTGGAATAAATGTGTACAGCCAGAGGAAGATTTAAGTTTGGTAATACTACTTGAAACCACAGCTATCTCCAACAAACTTTCAACCCCATTGGTTTCACAGTGTACCAGTCCAGTGAAGTCAACTCTGCAATGCCATTAAAATGTCAGATTTTTTGCCATCTTTTTTTTAGTAGACTTTGAAGAATAGTTTGTATGTTACAGTGGATAGCTATGCTTTTTTTATTTCTGTTCTTAATAGTTTCTCACTTTATTGTTTTGTGCTCAGGGAATACGGTCTTGTTTTCAGCTTTCTGCAATTACTTGAGATCTTCTTTATTGACTAATAATACATAGTTAATTTTCTGTGCTATATGTGTTTGACAAGACAGTTTATTGTTTTTCAGATGTAAAGTTAAATATTAAACATGTTAATAATGTTATTTACAACCCTAGCTCCTTTCTTGTCTTTGTCTGATTGTTCTGTTATTTTCTAGGGAGTTGTCTCCCACTGTGATTGCAGATTGATCATGTATCCTTTGTACTTCTGTTTTTAATTTATATAATTTAAAGCTATGTTGCTAGATGTATAATGTTCTTGACTGTTGTATATTGTTGATTTTTCCTTTTCTCAATGTGAAATTTATCTTTATTTATCCTTTTTGATCTTTTTTTTGGGACTCTATTTTGTCTCATATTGATTTAGTAATACTTAAGCTTTATTTTAGTTAGTATTAACCTGGCATGTAATTCTTGCCTTGATTTTAAATTTATCTAAGTAATTCATTTTGAATATCTCTTATAAGTAAAATATAGTTGTTGTTTTTTTAACCCAAGGTGAGTGTCTTTTAGTAGTAGAGATATTTATTGTGATTACTTATACACTAGAATTTCTTCTTGCCATCATAACATTAAATTTTGCTTTCTTTGCCTCTGATCGTATTTTTTGTCATATTCTCCCTTTATTCTGTTGATTAAAGGTGGAATGGAATTATTGTACTAATTTTGGGACAGAAAGAATTGTTCTGTTGATTTTTGTATATGGTTTGAAGATTATGCATTCTATTTCAATTTTTCCAGTTGTTATCCTTATATTTCCAACATATATATTGAAAGTATATCTTCTACCAGTGAGAAGATTCAACTAGAAATTAAATCCCTTAACATACTTTCATGATGCTATTCATCTCATCTGTTGAGTTTTTTACTGCAATATCAATTTTAAAAAACTATTTTATTTTTTGAATTGGTGATACACACACATAGAAAAGAATCAGAAAGTACAAAAAGGAATACCGTGAATTATAAATCTCTCTTACATTCCCTAGTCTCTTAGTCTTCCAAATCACTTCCACAGAGACAATTCTTACATCCCCTAGTCTCTTAGTCTTCCAAATCACTTCCACAGAGACAATTATTGGTCCTAATTTCTTGTGTATCCTCCCAGATATAGACTGTGCACATGCAGCCTTGGAGTCAGGTTTTTGGTTTTTTTTTTTTAAAAAAACAAACAAACACATAATACTCCATATACTATCCTGCTTTTGTATTATATTTACTTAGTTTGCTTTTGTTTTACTTAGCAATATATTCTTTTTATGTCTTTCAGTACAAATACATAAGGAGCCATTTCATTTCTCCACTAATTTATTTTTATTTTTTTTAAAAATAGAGATATTATATACATTGGATAAGCAATATATTAATATTATTCATGTTTTAAAATTAAGACAGACAGTGTAAACTCTCTAGCTCTTATTCCCTTTTGGCCCAATTTCCAGTACCAAACCAGGAACCACTATTTCCTTGCAATGTTCCAGAGTTTTTCTGTACAGTGAAGTGAAAGTCGCTCAGTCGTGTCCGACTCTTTGCGACCCCATGGACTGTATAGTCCATGGAATTCTCCAGGCCAGAATACTGGAGTGGGTAGCTTTTTCCTTCTCCAGGGGATCCTCCCAACCCAGGGAATGAACCCAGGTCTCCCTCATTGCAGGCAGATTCTTCACCAGCTGAGCCATCAGGGAAGCCCTCATTTTACTTATAAGTGAGCAGTTATGGATATAGCTTACCCATAGTGTTTCTATATTTCAATTTTACATTGGAATGGTACTTCATCATTTGCCTGTATCACACTTTACTTATTCAATCTGCTATTAATGGACATTTGGTTTAATTCTAACTCTTGGCAATCACAGGAAATACTTCAATAAATGGCCTCTTTCATACATTATTTCATTTGCTTTGCAAGTCTGTCTTTGCAAGTACATAACTTAAATGCAAGGATATTTGTAGGATATATTCCCAAATGTAGAATTATGCTCGCTTTTAAAAACATGCTTTTTCCCTTGTATGAATTACTGTAACTCACTCATTTAACCAGTTTCCTATTGGTAGATATTTTGATTGTTCCCAATAGTGTGCTAATCAAAAAAATTCTGCAATTGATCCTTACATACACACAAGGAAAATCTTTTTGTGTACATGCATATCTGTAAGCTGACTTCCTAGAAATGCAACTGCTGAGTCAAGTCATTTTATGACTTGACATGTATTGCCTAATTATGTTAACTGCTCTTCATACAGATTGGGCTGATATTACACTTACCAGCAATGTAGAGGGATTTATTTTCTCACACTTTCACTAAGTCAGTGTGTTAGCAAAGTATTCAAACTTTACTAATTCATAGGCAAAAATGTTATCTAATTGTATTTTTGCTTTGCATTTTTCTTACCATCAGTGGGGTTGAGTATATTGTCAAATATTTAAGCACCATTTATATTCTTTTATTCTTGCCCATTGTCCTATTGTATTATTTGGGTTTTTATTGATTTATATGAAGTCTCCATATATTGAGGATATTAATCTTTTATGATGAATATTTAATCTCCAAAATCTCAAAAAGTTTCTTTTTTTATGGATGCAATAATCTCTTAGAATTCTCTGATACTAATTGTACTTATTTTAAATTCTTCTTCTGTTTGTTCTATTACTCCAAGAATGTGGGCTGATCTTGAAAATCCCTGTACATCTGCTTGCTGTGTTTATCCTAAGACAGCCTCAGTGATTGCGGGGGAAAGACAGGGCCTACTGGTATCCTATTTTCTAGGTATGGAGATCCCCCAGGCTTCCTGGGGAAAAGAAGGGTAATACCCTGGCCTTCTGGCTCCAGAGCTCAGCTGCTGCCCACAGTTTGCACAGGTGGGAGAGAAAAGAGGGAGGGAAGCTCCGCAGCAGCAGCAGCAGGAGCTGCTGATTATACACCCTCGAGGGGTGCCTGGGGACCTTCCCTTCTATTTAACAACTGACTCTGAGCTTGGTTTTCCTCAGAATTGTTCCTACCTGGGATAAGTACTCTTTCTTTTTTTTTTTTTTCAATTTATTTTTATTAGTTGGAGGCTAATTACTTTACAATATTGTAGTGGTTTTTGCCATACACTGACATGAATCAGCCACAGATTTACATGCATGTGTTCCCCATCCTCTTTTGTGCATGTTTTGGGCCATATTCTCTGCCAAATATTTCTCCTATGATCTGATCTTATGCAACTGGTTTGCTATTTTATTTTTTGATATGTTTGTTTTGTTTTTCAATCACTAAGTCATCGTGTTCAACTCGTTGCGACCCCATGAACTGTAGCATGCCAGGCTTGTTTGTTTTAGTATTTAGGAATTCCTCCAGATTTCTGGTCTGCTATTATCACTCTTTCTATACACCGTAGAGTTACTGATTTTTGACTCTCAAATATTGTTTCTGTTATTTTTCAGCATTTTTGGCAGCAAGAAAGGTGTATGCTTAGGAGACTATCTTGATTTAATCTTCCCAAGTTACTTTGAAAACCCAAAAGGTAGAAAAGGTACCAACCTTTTCAATTGCACAGCTTTGCTCACTGTGGACCTCCTGAAGTCAGGCATGAAAAAACATGTCACTTGCTAGTTGGCTAGCATGGTGTCTGGGTCATAAGATAATTCAATGTGTTTATTGTGTGAGGAAAGAAGGAAAGAAGGGGAAAAAAAGAATTTTAAGAATTATTTCTGTTAGGACCAACTCCATATGTTTTTATCAAATATACTACTATGTATACCACCAGGCACAGTGTTATAGAAGTGAATAAAAGACTCTCTTTGCCCCCCTAAAGTGCACATGTGTGAACAAAAGAGATAGAAGAGAATAAAAGTGTGCTTCCTAAAGTCCAAGATTTAATATACTAACAGAAAACCTAATACATTGGTGCTAAGTCTACAGGCTTCAGAGGAGAGCAGAGAATTACTTGTTAACGTGGACAAATAGAGAAGGCTATTTCAAAGTGACTAAAATTAGAGATGGAGGTGGACAGGACAGAGGTCTAAACCAATGTTTTATTATCCACACAGAAAAGATTTTGTAGATGTACCTCCAACCCTTCCATATACTCACAGCCATAAAAACAAGCAATAACTGCATATTTTTAAAAGATGGCCTAAATGTAAGTTTCTTGGGAATTCAAGTGACAGATAAATTATTGCTTGCAAAACTAATTTCAAGTATTAAAATAAATTATCTTTTGAACTTTGTTAACTTTAAAGTAAATTTTTCTTTCAGAATACATTAGGCTTGATGCATTGAAGTTGCTGGGAAAATGACTTAATATTAGTACAAGAGAGGTTTGTGTTTCTGATTGGTGCTCAACTCTAATAAACTCAATAGCTCCCTTCTGCCCTGAAGCATGAATATTCCAGAGCAAACAGCTCTGATTACTTAGCATGATACAAAGAGTAAGGCCAGAATCCCCATAACCAGGATCCTGGGGAGAGAGCAAAGAGGCCAAGGGAAAGAGACTGCTCAGTGCTTCCATCTGAGACTGACTCTATGATCTGAAAGGTGACATAATACACTAAACCCTAAAAAGAATGTTCTCCAACAACCTCTGATTTTTGCTTTTTCATAGTCTATGGCACACAAGTTTGGATTCTTTAGACTAATAAGCATGCCCACATGCCTAAATAGATACAGTAGAGCCCAGTGGTGAGGAAGTATTACAGTTACCCAGCACATGGCCATCTTTTCGTAGGACGGTATAAGATGAGAACACAGAGGCACTATTGGTAGGTAGTGGTCAAGAGGGCCAGACCTAGAGACAAATGCCTTGGAGAGTATAATTAGGTTGCTTGAACTCTTTCTGCCTCAGTTTCCTAGCCTACAATATGGAGGTAACGATGGCAATTTAGCTCTTATCATTGTAGTCAGGATTAAAAAAAACCATATACTTAAAACTCTCAGCATAATTCTTAACATATAATGTACACTCAAAATTATTATCTTTTTGTTATGATTAATCTCTTCATACTACCTAGCTGTAATACCTTAAATCAACCATTGTTAAAGTATGGTCTTAGGGGATATCAGAAGGTTCTGAAACCCTCTTAAGAGGGTTCATAAGGTCAAAATGATTTTCACACAAACATTATTGTCATAATGGTAATAAATGCATGATTTACCTTTTTACTCTTATTCTTTCACAAGAGTACAGGGGAGTTTTCCAGAGGCTATGAGGCTTGAGATTAGTAAATTAAATGCAAAAGTAAATATGAAAATCCAGCTCTCTCCTGTGAAGTCAGACATTAAAGATGTTGGCAAAAATGTGGAACAATGCAGCTCTTCTCACTGAAAGTTTTTGTTTTAAAAAAATAGTAATTTTTTCATAAAAATGTGTTAGTATGCAATGGGTTTACTATGTTATTTTAAATAAATTAATACATAGATATTTTATAAATCTCTTAGTTTAAATTTCTAACTTAATAAATATAAATATAAAGAACCCATTAAAATAAAAATTGCTTTAGATGTCTCAATAATTTTTAAGAGTGTATGAAGGGGTCCTGGGACCAAAATATTTCAAAATTTCTATCTTAAATTACATGGGTAATCACTAAGATAAATATTTATCTATTTATAATTTTAATGTGTATTTTTATTTTTATTTACAAAGGTGTTAAGAAAATTTAAAGTATAAAAATAACTAAAGAGAAGGATTAAATGTGCCATAATTAAATCTTTCAGTGGTAGCCATTATCAATATTTTAGTGTATTTCCCTCTGGTGCTCCACTGATATACTGATAAACCTCCACTGATATACCAAATATATAGAGTTAAACTGATATGATATACATAATATATAATATTTTGAAACATTTTTTACTTAAAATACATCAAAACATCTATCCATATCATTAATTGCTCTATAATAGCCTTTATAAGTTTATAAGCCTTTTCACTTATTTCATTAAGCTCCTAATTTTAGACCTTTATTTGCTTACATCTCTTCATGTTATAAACACTATTATAGTGAGCACCTTTTTTTATAATACTTGATTATTTCTTAGAACAAATACCTATAAGTACATTGTTGTGTCAAAGGTATACATATTTTAAGGCAGTGTGCTGCCATGTTGCTTTTCAGAAATAGTGTATCAGCACAAGTTAGCAGTTTACATTTGACTCTCTTGCTATAAGGCATTATTTCATATCTTTGCCAGTCTGATAGCTTGAAAGCAGTATTTGATTGCTGTAATTTATTTATTTGATTACTAGTATGTTTGACTCTTTTCTTAAATGTATTTTGGCTTTTTTTATTGGCTTATATATTCAGTTCCACAAGACAGGATAAGATAGCATAGGATAGGTAGGGTATGGAGGATAGGTTAGAATAGGAAGAGTAGGGTAGGAATGGATAGAACAGGATAGAGCTTTTTGAGACCCTCACAAACGTTATCCATAGAGTGCACAACCTGAAGCAACAGATCCATCAAGCAGTGGGTTGGGATGTGTCATAATTCCAGAATGCATGCTGTCTTCTTCCCTCTCTCATAGATCACTTCTCTATAGATCACTAAGTGAAGTCACTCAGTCGTGTCTGACTTCTTGTGACCTCATGGACTGTAGCCTGCCAGGATCCTCCATCCATGGGATTCCCCAGGCAAGAATACTGGAGTGGGTTGCAATTTCCTTCTCCAATCGAAGTTAAGTAGCTGAGATGAAAATTTGGGGAAAGATGTAGGAAATCATTGAGCAGAGCAAGAGCCCCCAGCCAGGGGCTCAGGCCAGTGAAGGTCTCCAACAGGAAGAGAAACCTATGTTGAGTGTATAGCTTAGTTTATATAATGGAGGCAAAAGAATTCTGTGGAGCTAGCCTCACATTTCATACCAAGTCAGCAAGACCAAGCTCCAAAATTTTCCCTGTCCCTATGAGAATCAATAAGGAAGCAGGTTAGACCAAGGCTGTAGCTGACAGGAGCTGGAGAAGGGACAGGCCAACTGAATACCAGCTGTTTCTAATGACTTTTTAATCTCATTCTGCCTCTGAAACCCCAGGAAGAGTCCTGCACACAGTGGGGCTGACAAGTATTAGCTGAATGAAAAAAAAAAGTAAGTAAATGAATGCATGAATATTGCAAAACCCCTGAAACCAAGTAACAAATGATCAGTATTCTTAAGAATTTTTGTTAACTCTTCAAAATAAAGTTTTTTTTAACTAAAAATAATAGGAAAAATAAAATCTTTACCTCTATTTATGTCAATAGTCACTGCATCTATTTAAAGCTTCCTACCAGGAATCTGAACAAATATTTAAGCCGTTCTGATCTACCTTGCCAGTTGGTACTTAAGGGGAATTAGGCAGTGGATTAAAAGTATGGTTACTTGGGAAGCTTTGAAGTCTACTGTTTTAGGCTGTATGATCACAGGAATGTCTCATCCACTTCCCTTTCTCCTTTCTTTTCTAATCTTTTGTTAAAGAAAAGTAGCATATAAACACACCAACCTATGCTGCTATAATGATTTTCTTAGTTAACACTGTAGTTAAGGTTATATACAGACTTTCATTATAATCCTTCATCTTTACTAGTTCCCAAGGTTTTTAAACACTGCCTCCACCCTAAAGCTCTCCAGGCTTTGTTCCTTATTCAGATAAACTTTAAACTCATTCTGTTCAGCTGCTTCAGAGGAAAGAGAAAACAAGAGATGTAATGTTTTGCCCATGAGTGTTAGAAAGGCCAACTTACAAAAGTTGACATATTCATCATAGCTACTTGTTAACTTGAGAAAGACATCATCATTCAGGGAATTATCAAGAAATCAAAAGACCAGGAGAAAATAATCAGGTGATGTCTAAGAGTCAACTTGGCTCTTTTAATTAAACCTATTCAGATATCTTCACAATTTCAATATGTCTGAAAAACAGCCTATTATCTGGTGGGTATCCCATATACTAGAATTTTCTACCTGAAGGATGAATATTGTTAAATCTGAGCTTTTTCATGCACTTGAGGGTTTAATGTTTATGGACAGATAATACTATTTTGTAGTTTGTTGTGCTGTGCTTAGTCACTCAGTCATGTCTGACTCTTTGCAACCCCTTGACGGTAGCCCTCCAGGCTCCTCTGTCCATGGGGATTCTCCAGACAAGAATACTGGAGTGGGTTGCCATGCCCTCCTCCAGGGAAACTTCCTGACCCAGGAATCAAACCAGGGTCTCCTGTACTGCAGTCAGATCCTTTGCCACCTGAGCTACCAGGGGGGCCCATTTTGTGGTTTACTTTGGTTTAAAAATTAATATTCAATTCATTATGGCTACAAAAATAAAACTTCCTTAAGGTTTTAAATTTGTCACACAAAACTTATAAGCCTAACATTTCAGCAAACATTTTAAAATCCTTAGATTAATATTTGGTCCCTTTATAGACTTAATTAAATATCTTAAAATATCCTTAACTGTATTTATAAGTTTGCTACAATAAATTTCCCTTTCAGATATAATTTTTGACTCAATAAACTCTTCCAAATTGCTTAAGTAAACCATGTAAATGTTATAAACTAAATTTTTACATTAAAAATGTATTCTAAACCAGTTATTCAATTCTTTTGTTTAAAATCAAAATCATAAGCCTGGCATTTATTCTAATAAGTCAAATTCTCTTAAACAGATTACAAATACCTAAAATACCAAACATGCAGAGTTTGGTCACAAGAAGCTCACACTCATATGGAAAGAATAAGAGTACACATTTATGGTCTTGTCATAGGGCTATATGTTAACCTTCCTCTTCTCTATGATAATACAGTTCAGAATAACTTTGATCATCTTGATATTCCGTATGACACACTAGTTCACTTTCTTAATGAGGTCATACTAACTGGACTGGTGAGCTGGCAGTAGCAAGTACCCTGGATATCCAGATTAGACACAGGCATATCACAGGTAGGAGAGAAGCCCTAGAAAGAAAAACCCTATATATTGATGTGTCAGTATATCAATAGCAATAATTTTTTAATGAAAAATAAAAAATGTTTTTCCAAAGTTTCATTACAAAAATTTTCAAGCATATAGAAAACTTGAAACAATTTCACAGCAAACTCCTGAATATCCAACATCTAGATTCTATAATTAACATCCTACTATATACTCGCTTAATCATATTTAATAAAGTATTTAGAAGTTTAATAAGGGCAATTGTTACATCTTGCATCCTCTACCACTAATGAATAAGCAAGAGTATTTAGTGACCCATTTTGAATTTTTGTGGCAGCATATACTGTTTTTAAGAATATCACTCTGATTTAGTTGTTGGACAACTTGAAAGGCTGACATTTCTCATGGAGCCTGGAGGAGAAAGAAGGCTCAGACGCAGATCCAGAAAAAAGGATCAGACGCAGAAGGCAGGCAAGTTTCCCTGCCTTCCAGATTATATAGCCCAACAAATTCAACAGCACTAGGGGTATTCATTATGAATACATGGATCCACAGTGAATACAGGTGTGGGGTCCCTGTATCCCAGGAAAATGACAATTCAAAAGCTATAGTAGAGAGGCTTCAGATTTTGGAGCAAGACTATCTTCTATGGCAGAAACTACATGCTTTTTGCAAAGTAGTACCTGGTTGCTACTGAGGCCTAGTAGCAGTCTTACTCAATGCCTCTGCAAATGTTGCAGCCCTTCATGAATTGATATTTTCAGATTTACCACACTATAAAGTCAGATGTGTGTAGCAGCCATCTATTTCACTATAGAAATGGTACAAAATCAGGATCAAGCAAAATCAGAGGATACAAAAATCTACATGAATAGGACTTCTGACTCCCACACCACTTAATTCTGCTAAACCAATGCCTAACTCTCAATTCACACCTAACATCTTGTTGAAGGGATGGGAAATATTCTGAAAGCCAGCTGATGGAGGTGGGAAAATCTTGGGCTTAGTTCACAACTGGGTCAGCATAATACACATAAAAACAAACTAAAACTGGGCTGTTTCTGCATTATAGTCCAACTTTGGGGATAGCTCTGAATATCAACTGTGAGGGACAATCCTTCCAATGAATAGAACTGGGAGTTCAGCTCAGTTCAGTTGCTCAGTTGTATCTGACTCTTTGCGACCCCACGGACTGCAGCATCCCAGGCATCCCTGTGCATCACCAACTCCCAGAGCATGCTCAAACTCATGTCCATCAAATCGGTGATGCCATTCAACCATCTCATCCTCTGTTATCTCCTTCTCCTCCCACCTTCAATCTTTCCCAGCATCAGGGTGTTTTCAAATGAATCAGCTCTTCACATCAGGTGGCCAAAGTATTGGAGTTTCAGATTCAGTATCAGTACTTCCGATGAATATTCAGGACTGATTTCTTTTAGGATGGACTAGTTGGATCTCCTTGCTGTCCAAGTGACCCTCAAGAGTCTTCTCCAACACCACAGTTCAAAAGCATCAATTCTTCAGCACTCAGCTTTCTTTATAGTCCAACTCTCACATCCACCCATGACTCCCAGAAACCATAGTTTTGGCTGGATGGACCTTTGTTGGCAAAGTAATGTCGCTGCTTTTTAATACACTGTCTAGGTTGGTCATAGCTTTTCTTCTAAAGAGCAAGTGTCTTTTAATTTCATGGCTGCAGTCACCATTTGCAGTGATTTTGGAGCCCCCCAAAATTAAGTCTGTCACTGTTTCCACTGTTTCCCTATTTGTCATGAAGTGATGGAACCAGATGCCATGATCTTAGTTTTTTGAATGTCGAATTTAAAGCCAAATTTTTCACTCTCCTCTTTCAACAAGAGGCTCTTTAGTTCTTCTTTGCTTTCTGCCATAAAGGTGGTGTCATCTGCATATCTGAGGTTATTGATATTTCTCCCAGAAATCTTGATTCCAGCTTGTACTTCATCCAGCCCACATTTTGCATGATGTACTCTGCATATAAGTTAAATAAGCAGGGTGACAATATACAGCCTTGATGTACTCCTTTCACAATTTGGAAACAGTCTGTTGTTCCAGGTACAGTTCTAACTGTTGCTTCCTGACCTGCATACAGATTTCTCAGGAGGCAGGTCAGGTGGTCTGGTATTCCCATCTCTTTAAGAACTTTCCACAGTTTGTTGTGATCTAACAGTCAAAGGCTTTGGTATAGTCAATAAAGCAGAAGTAGATGTTTTTCTGGAACTCTCTTGCTTTCCTGATAATTGAACAGATGTTGGCAATTTGATCTCTGGTTCCTCTGCCTTTTCTAAATCCAGCTTGAACATCTAGAAGGTGAACATCACCATTCACGTACTGTTGAAGCCTGGCTTGGAGAATTTTGAGCATCACTTTGCTAGGGTGTGAGATGAATGCAATTGTGTGGTAGTTTGAGCATTCTTTGGCATTGCCTTTCTTTGAGATTGGAATGAAAACTGACCTTTTCCAGTCCTGTGGCCTTGAAGTGGGAGTAGTACATTTGATTTTCTTCCTTTATATACAGAAGTAGCTTGAGAAGAACATGCATGTACTCCCGATTATTGGCAACCAGTTTGGCTGGTGGATCAGGGTCTGGAAGCAAGTTTGAAAGATCAAAGAGGGACTTCCCTGGTTGTCCAGTGGCTAAGACTCCATGCTCTCAATGCAGGGGGCTCAGGTTCAATCCCTGGTCAGGGAACTAGATCCCACATGTTGCAGCTAAAGATCCCCCATGCTTCAAAGAAGATCAAAGATCCCATGAGCCACACTAAGAACCGGCCCAGCCCGAAAAATAAAGAAATAAATTTAAAAAAAAAAAAACAAATACAAATCAAAGAGAAAACAGAAGTCTAAAGAAGAAGAATATAATGGACCCATTAGAGCAGGCACCAAGTAGGTACAAATATTCTACTGCCTACCAGAAAGCATCCAAGTCAGGGGAGACAATAACAACAGCCTCACTTCTCTACCAGCCTCATGTTTGCACAATGAGGCCAAGAATGGAATCACCATGGTGGCAGGAATAGAGGTTATGTGTTGGCTCAATAGTATGGACTCCCACTAACCAAGGCAGATTTAGCTGTTGCTACCAAACACTCAACCTGCCAAAGTGTTAACAACCTGATACAAAGACCATGATAAGCAGCAAAGCTTGAGATTAGCCAGACACCTGGTAGCAGAATGGTTACCTCAGACCCCTTCCACCCTGGAGGAGACACTATGATTCAACATCACTGCAATTGTTACTTACTCACATATGGTTTTGATTTACCTGTCTGTCATGTCTCTGCCAGCACCACCATTCCTGAGCACATAGAATGCTCACTTTACTGTCATGGAATTCCTATATAACATCACATCAAACCAAGGGACGTATTTTACAGGGAAGGGTGTGCAAAAAGTCAATGTATGACCAAGGGATCTATTATTTCTACTACATAGTAGTTCACCTGGAAACAGCCAGCCTACTAGAATAATGGGTTTATTTACTAAAGGCTTACCTGTGGTGCTAACTAAAGTCAAGGATCTCAATAGATTTGGGACACTGCCCTACAAAACAATGACAAACAGTTGTGATGTGCCCTCCAATGAGAATAAACAATTCTAGACACCAAGGGATAAAAGTAGGATGTGTCCCTCTCACCATCATTCACAGTGGTTTACCTACAGAATGTGTGCTTCCTGTCCCCATGTCTTTATGTTTTATAGGATTAGAGGTCCTGATACCTAGAGAGAGTACTACTTCCATTGACAGAAACAGTGAGAGTTTCATTAAACTGGAAGCTATGAAACTTTGTGTTCCTCTTGCCAGTGACCCTGCAGACAAAGAAAGGAGTTAATACTAGTAGAGGGAGGAGTGTAACTGAATATGATTATCCTGAGCAGCGGGGAGCAGATGGGAGCAGAGAGACTGTTTGGAACACAGGGAATTCACTGGGTGTGTGTGGGTGCCTCCATGCAAGGTGTTATTGTTAAATAGTCAATTGTAGCAATGGCAGTCCAATGAGGGAAAGGGGGAAAAGGGCTCAGATCCCTCAAGGATGAAATTACTGGCACACTACCCAGAAAGCAATCTAGAGGAACTGAAGTGCTGGGGAAGAGTGAGGGAAATCCAGAACAGGCATTGAAGTAGTTAGAGGATGAATAGCAATTATGACCTCAGGCCCAGTTGTAGCAGCATGGGTAGTAACTTGTTACACTAGCCCAGTGTATTAAGATCCACTGGGGAGTGATTGCAGCTGCCAGCATCTTGAAGGATCAGTAACAAATTGGTCTCCATATGCAGTGCACAAAAGGGATGGACTATGTGCTTGTGCCATGCCTCGTTTTCTCTTGGGGTTCTGATTCCATTCACAACTGCAGCAAAGGGGTGAAGTGTTCCAATACTGACCACATCTTGCCTCAAACATGTCTTTGGCTTGCCATGGTGTTTGTCTGATTCTGAAGGAGTGGGATACTCACAGGCCTTTAATGGACATGATGCTTGCACAGGCCTTGTGCAAGTACAGCGGAGTTAACAAGGCAACCCTCAACCCATAGGAGATGGGAGCCAAGGAACAAGTGCTTCCACTTGCTAATCCTGGCATCAGTTTCCAAATAAGCTACCTGAATGCAAGTTCTTTTCTCAAGTTCTGCCCTCCAGGGTCACCCAGACTAAGAAAGAAACTAATGAGTGTCAACAATAGCTCTCTTACAAATACGATATAAAATGCTGCAGAACAACAATAAAAGCTTTCATTCTGCAAACACATCAGCTTTAAGAACAACAGAAAATATCAGTTTTGACTCATTCCAGATGATCCCTTCTCTTATTGTGTCCAACATTAGGGCAAATATACTCCTTTACAAATTCTTCAACAGCAGAGTTTAATAACAAAGAGAAATTATTATAGAAAGAAAAAGTATATTTGTATTTGTTATCTATTGCTCCTGCAAATTACCACAAACTTAGTGGCTTAAAACAATAAAAATGTAGTATCGTTAGGGTCTCACTGGGCTAAAATCAGGTGTGAGCTGGGCTGAATCCCCTTCTGAGATTCTAGGGGAAAATTAGTTTCCTTGCCTTTTCCAGCTTCTAAAGACTTTCCACATTCCTTGACTCATAGTCCTTTTCCTCCACCTTCAAAGCCAGCAATATGCTGTGTCCTTTTTATATCAGATCATTTGATCTCCTCTTCATTCTTCCTCTTCTACTTTTAAAGACCTTTGTGATTATACTGGGTCCATCCAGATAATGCAGGATAATTTCCTTATCACAAAATCACCAGATTAAGAAGCAATTCTATGTACAACCTTAATTCCCCTTTGCAGTATAATGTAATATATTCAAGGGTTCCACGGATTACAGTTTAGACATCCTTGGAAGTTAGGTAGAAAGCATTACTCTGCCTACCACAATATTGGTGGTGGTGGTGGTGGTGTTGCTGCTAATTCATGTCCAACTCTTTTGCAACCCCATGGACTGTAGCCTACCAGGCTTCTCTGTCCATGGGATTTCCCAGGCAAGAATATTGGAGCGGGTTGCCACTTCCTTCTCTAGGGGATCTTCCCAACCCAGGGATTTAAACTCACATCTTCTGCATTGAGGCAGATGGATTCTTTACCACTGAGCCACCAGAGAAGCCACACTGTTAGAGGAAAGAGAGCATTTATCAATTTCCTTTAACGTCTACCCTCATATTTACTTTAGAATCAAATTCTCATTCAATTTCACTCAAATCCAATCTCTTGGTTGTAATTATACTGATTTGTATCAGGCTGGTGGGTGCATTTTCATTTTATGGGTGAACAGAATGAAATATGAAAAGTAAAAAGAAAAAAGGCTATAAAAAGGAAAAGAGGAAGGAAGGAAATGATGAAGGAAGGGGGGGAGGAAGGAAGGAAGGAGGAGACAACCTCAATTTTCTTTTCACATATGGAAAGTATGCTTAGCTACTGAACCCTGAAGTTACTCAGTTGGTGTAATGGTTAATTTTATGTGTCAACTTGACTAGGCTAAAAGATGGTCAGATAGCTGGTAAAACATTACTTATGTAATGTCTGTGAGGATGTTTCTGGAAAAAAATAATATATGATTCAGTAGACTGAGTTGTGTAGCAGATATCATCTAATCAGTTGGGGACCCAAATGGAACAAAAAGACCAAATAAGGACAAATTCTCTTTCTTCTTGAGCTGGGACACATGAGCTCCTGGTTCTCAGGCCTTTGGACTCCAGCTGGAACTATACTCCTGGCTTTCCTGGCTCTCAAGTTTGTGAGACTTCTTGGCCTCCATAATAGTATAAGCCAATTCATGTAAGAAATCTCATCATAAATATTTCTCTATATATCTTAATAATTCTCTGAAGAATCCTGACTGATATAGTTGGAGAAAGCTTGTCTAAGGAGAAAGAACCCATCTGCTAGAAGTTAACAGTCTTATTCAAACTCAAAATTCTAAGGAAAAATTCTGGTCATCACAGATAGTAAAAAAAAAAAAAATCCAGTCAAGTATAAATTTTCACCAACATTATTTGTTAAAACTTTATTTTTATTTAACATTTGTTATAACTTTAATTGCACATTACATTTTTTAAGCTAAACTTTGCTTGAAACAAATAATATTCTTCTTAATCCGATCATATGGACAATACTGAAGAGTCATGGTTCAATGATGAGCTGGTTGGATGACATCATCAACCCAATGAACCTGAGTTTGAGCAAATTCTGGGAGACACTGAAGGACAGGGAAGACTGGTGTGCTGCAGTCCATGGGGCTGCAAAGAATCGGACACAACTGAATGACCGAACAACAACAACAATAACTCAAGAGTCAACAGCAAACCATACATGTTTTGGAAAATAAATGGGCATTTAACTGATAAAGTTTATCATACAACCAGCTTCTGTAATTACCATTACCAAATTATTATTTGCTCTCATGTGAATTGTTCACATTTTACAACCTCCAAATTTGATCTGCAAGATTAAATATGATGAAATGTTTCAACTGACAACATGCTATGTTTTATTTTATTATTGATCTCAATCCATGTGATTTAGGTTAATTCTGCAAAACATATTTCTTTTGAACCAGTAAATCCAACAAAAGTTATAAAGAAATGGCAAGGAGGCAATATCTTGAGCATGCATTTGGCACTTCAAAACAAGTGGATTGTTAAAAAGTTATTTGAGATTAGTTGAGCATGAGTAGGTATTTATTGCCTTCTTCTTGGCCAGAAAATTGTTAGAGAAATTAGATAATGATAGAAATATTTCCTCTTGTAAAGCATAATCATTTTTTAGAAGATTGACTCTAAAATATCCTAATGCTTTTAGATATTGTGTCCTTCTGGTTATGCCAATTATCAGTTTACTTTGGGAAGCCAGCATATGAACTCTGCTGTATTTAGTACAGGGAATTAAAGAGAATCCCGGGACCAGAAAAAATGTTTCAGGACGGAAAAGTAGCCCGTATGTCTGTTTAATGATGACATTACCCAATCTAACTAGATACTTTGAATTCCTTTTGACATTATATTTCCACTTCTGAAAGGAGTTATTCCTAAAGAAGTCTTCCCTCTTCCCGGCTCTCAAATTATTTCCTTTTTGAATTGTCTTATTTTCTAATGGCAAAAATATCAATGTGCAAGCAATATTAAGGGAAAGGGATCTGTAATTATGATCCAGATTTACAATTAATCATAGTTGTAAATGGAAATTGAGCAAGATTTCCTGTAAGAAAAAGTATTTAAATTGGATAATTTGTGATTTTTTTTTTTTTTTATGATTTGGATGTGGGGAAGGTCACCATTGGAATTATACACATGAACTGTATGAGTGGTTTAGAGAGCTGATATTTATTACTCCATCTTTACAGGACATTCCATCCTCAAGACCATTATTAAGCAAACTTAAAAATCAAGTAAAGCTACTTCTTATTTACTCAAGGGTTAACTTCTTGAAAAATGAAAAGTAATAAAATTACAATTAATTTTCTCAGAAGAAATGAAGGTAAAACAGACAATGTACTCCAATATGTTGAAAATAATACAAGTTGACCTTTTTCTATTGTTCCCTTGATGTAAGCAGTGATTAAAAGATTTTAGAGAAAGTAAAATTAATATATGAAAAAATTAATCATAAATTGTTTTTAAAGTCACTGATACAGAGTGAAGTAAGCCAGAAAGATAAAGAACATTACAGCATACTAACACATATATATGGAATTTAGAAAGATGGTAATGACAACCCTTTATGCAAAACAGAAAAAGAGACACAGAAGTACAGAACAGACTTTTGAACTCTGTGGGAGAAGGTGAGGGTGGGATGTTGCGAAAGAACAGCATGTATATTATCTATGGTGAAACAGGTCACCAGCCCAGGTGGGATGCATGAGACAAGTGCTCGGGCCTGGTGCACTGGGAAGACCCAGAGGAATCGGGTGGAGAGGGAGGTGGGAGGGGGGATCGGGATGGGGAATACGTGTAACTCTATTGCTGATTCATGTCAATGTATGACAAAACCCATTGAAAAAATAAATTAATTAATTTAAAAAAAAAGAAATATCAAAAAAAAATTACATAAGTATTGAATTAAATCTTGCAAAACGAAACCAAAAAAAATAAAAATAAAATAAAGTCACTGATAATGTCTTATCAATCTGCAGACTCTCTTTAAGTGTTTTGTTTTTCATCATATTCATTAATTAAATTCTTTCATATAAAGGCTTTGATATTTACTTGTTCACCAAATTTTAGTGAGTAACTTTGAAGGAAAAATATCTAGGGCACAATTAGACCATGGTAATTGACTGGGAGGCCTGGCATGCTGCGATCCATGGGGTTGCAAAGAGTCGGACACGACTGAGTGACTGAACTGAACTGAACTGAATGGGAACAACAGACTGGTTCCAAATAGGAAAAGGAGTACATCAAGGCTGTATAATGTCACCCTGCTTTTTTAACTTGTATGCAGAGTACATCATGAGAAACGCTGGGCTGGAGGAAGCACAAGCTGGAATCAAGTTTCCCGGGAGAAACATCAATAACCTCAGATATGGAGTTGACACCACTCTTATGACAGAAAGTGAAGAGGAACTAAAGAGCCTCTTGATGAAAGTGAAAGAGGAGAGTGAAAAAGTTGGGTTAAAGCTCACCATTCAGAAAACTAAGATCATGGAATCTGGTCCCATCATTTCATGGCAAATAGATGGGGAAACAATGAAAACAATGACTGACTTTATTTTCTGGGCTCCAAAATCACTACAGATGGTAATTGCAGCCATGAAATTAAAAGATGCTTACTCCTTGGAAGGAAAGTTATAACCAACCTAGACAGAATATTAAAAAGTAGAGACATTACTTGACCAACAAAGGTCCGTCTAGTCAAGGCTATGGTTTTTCCAGTGGTCATGTATGGATGTGAGAGTTGGACTGTAAAGAAAGCTGAATGCCGAAGAATTGATGCTTTTGTTTTTTTTCAATTATTTTTATTAGTTGGAGGCTAATTACTTCGCAACATTGCAGTGGGTTTTGTCATACATTGACATGAATCAGCCATGGAGTTACATGTATTCCCCATCCCGATCCCCCCTCCCACCTCCCCCCCACCCCCCACCCGATTCCCCTGGGTCCTCCCAGTGCACCTGGCCCGAGCACCTGTCTCATGCATCCCACCTGGGCCGGTGGTCTGTTTCACCATAGATAATATACATGCTGTTCTCTCGAAACATCCCACCCTCGCCTTCTCCCACAGAGTCCAAAAGTCTGTTCTGTACATCTGTGTCTCTTTTTCTGTTTTGCATATAGGGTTATCATTACCATCTTTCTAAATTCCATATATATGTGTTAGTATGCTGTAATGATCTTTATCTTTCTGGCTTACTTCACTCTGTATAATGGGCTCCAGTTTCATCCATCTCATTAGAACTGATTCAAATGAATTCTTTTTAATGGCTGAGTAATATTCCATGGTGTATATGTACCACAGCTTCCTTATCCATTCATCTGCTGATGGGCATCTAGGTTGCTTCCATGTCCTGGCTATTATAAACAGTGCTGTGATGAACATTGGGGTGCACGTGTCTCTTTCAGATCTGGTTTCCTCAGTGTGTATGCCCAAGAGTGGTATTGCTGGGTCATATGGCAGTTCTATTTCCAGTTTTTTAAGAAATCTCCACACTGTTTTCCATAGTGGCTGTACTAGTTTGCATTCCCACCAACAGTGTAAGAGGGTTCCCTTTTCTCCACACCCTCTCCAGCATTTATTGCTTGTAGACTTTTGGAAAAAATATGGAACGCTTCACGAATTTTCGTGTCATCCTTGTGCAGGGGCCATGCTAATCTTCTCTGTATCGTTCCAATTTTAGTATATGTGCTGCCGAAGCGAGCACGAATTGATTCTTTTGAACTGTGGTGTTGGAGAAGACTCTTGAGGGTCCCTTGGACTGCAAGGAGATCCAACCAGTCCATCCTAAAGGAGATCAGTCCTGGGTGTTCATTGGAAGGACTGATGTTGAAGCTGAAACTCCACCTGATGCAAAGAGCTGATTCATTTGAAAAGACCCTGATGCTGGGAAAGATTGGGCAGGAGGAGAAGGGGACAACAGGGGATGAGATGGCTGGATGGCATCACCGACTCGATGGACATGGGTTTGGGTAGACCCCGTGAGTTGGTGATGGACAGGGAGGCCTGGGATGCTGCGGTTCATGGGGTCGCAAAGAGTCAGACACGACTGAGCAACTGAACTGAACTGAATGAGAAAATTTATTTTACCCAGAATGACAACAACCTAAGTAAATTTCTTCCATCTGTAGTGTGCTCCATCCATAGAATTCTTTAATAGCCACAATCTCATTTGACTTTCACAAACTTTCTATGAGCTTGGTGTTTCTGGGTAGGCACCTCAAACTCATATTTGCCAGAAAAGAAAGTGAGCTTAAGATGTCTTTGTCACTCACCAAGTAAGTACATATTTGAGTGTGAAACTTTCATCCAACTCACTAGGTAACTGCTCAGAGAATTCATTACCTAAAGACATAATAGGAGTTGAAAACATAAATACTCTTTTAAAAAGCTTAGATAAAATGGATATATAACACACATCTAATGGGTTATAACATGTTGTTTTACATGCAAGTATTTAGTTTCCTTTTTAAGATAAAAATAACTTCCTTTATTAAATACTTTTTATATTGCATGGCTTTGGTAAAACACAGACTATATATATATATATACCAATTATATCTAGAATGAGTTTTATCAGGAAAGTTCTTTAAATATGACATGCACACATTCTTTTGGTGATGAGTAAGGAAATTATACTACTGTGTATTCTTGTTTACTTTCTTGTGTTAATCATGTGCTTAGTTGCTCAGTGTGTCTGACTCTTTGTGACCCCACAGAATGAAAAGCCCACCAGGCTCCTCTGTCCGTGGGATTTTCCAAGCAAGAATACTGGGGTGGGTAGCCATTTCCTTCTCCTGAGTTAATCATAGTTAATTACTAATGAAAACATGAAGCATGTCTTAATACCAATACTGATGCTTATCATAGCTCTGCATTGTATCTAGGGGTTTGTTTTTATGTAAAGATTTACTATAACTATCTTCATGTATTCCCATTTCTATTAGAATTATCAGATCAATTGGTTGGCTGGTTTCCATTTCCAAACACTTCCATGCTAAAAATATTTGTACATTATGACTGGTGGCCTTTTGTAGTTTTGAGAGTTTTCATTTTAGAATAATATCACCAGTCCCAGCTAGTCAAAACACTTAAAAATGAGCACTGCTCTATGGGACTTATATTAATAATTCCATCTAATGAATGTCTGTCATATACCAGGTGCTTATGCTAGTCAGTTTACTTCATTTAACCCTTACCTCTCCCCCAAATCTTGATAAGCAGGTATCATTGCCCCATTTTACAGATGAGAAATATGAGACTTAGGGAACACATGTAACCTGTCCAAAAATATACAGCTAATAAATAATGGAAATGTCATTTGACCAGGGTGAGGTAACTCAAAATTCTTAGATACTATTTAAATAATGAAAAAGATAGTGTCATTTCAACAATTATCACTAAAGCTTTAATAAGGTAGAGCCTTGCTTATCATGATATTAAAATGCCATTATTACAAAAAACCCAGTCACACTGAATCTCCCTGCAAGTGTCTCTTACACACATTGAAGCTCTCTTCTTTTCCTAGAAGATAGCCAGTTCTGTCAATATTTTCTTAAACAACAAAACACAATAAACTTTCAAACAATGTATTCAAAACTATAGAATAGGAGACAAGAAATATTTTGGCACACAGATATTTTACACAAAATTGGCAGAGAACATTCAACTACATCTTGTTGTAGTGAACCACACAAACACTGGACAGGAATATAAGTTGAAAAGAGACAGAACTCTTCGTTCAAGTCATGGTAGACCAATCAAATGATGTCATGAAATTCCATAGCTATTTAATCTAAGCAAGAAAAAACATGACTAATGCACAAAGCCATTAAATATTAAAATAATTTTAGGACACATTTGTAGAAGACATGAATATACTATTTAGCTCAACAGAAGGAATAACTAGAAGTCTTCTCATCCAAAGATTCCTTTTTCAAATTTAGAAACAGAGAGAAAAAAAAAAGAAACAGAAATTTCTGATGGTCTTTTGACTCACAGTGAATTGTGGGCACAATATTATGGCTGATATGTGCCCCCAAGATAGGGACATGGACTAGGTGCAACAGCTGTACCCTGAGACAGTCCTCCTGATAGGCACAAGTGGCTTCTCTCCTGCCCAGCTCTGAAGGCAAGACATTAACGGGCCTTGCCTTGAGTTCTCCCCAGTTGGGAGGGCACAAGGCCCCGCACGTAACTGAACTCTTGGCGAGTCAATGGTAAACTCCAGATCACCTGAAAGGGATGAGGGGAAAGATTGATGGGAAAGATAACCTAGGTTCAAATCTTATTTCCGCTCCTTACTTCAACATCATTAGAGAAATTACACAACGCCTGGACGTATGTTTTCTCACCTGCAAAATTGAGATTGAATAGTGAAAATATAAATAGCATTATGATGATTAGTTGACACAATGCCAAAATCCTGATACAGTGCCTTGATATAAAGGGTTCTCTCTTCTTTTCCTTTCTTCCTTCTTTCTCTCCTTCCTACATATCTACAAATTTAGATATCCAGTACTCCTCCTATCTCCTGGGACTGGGAAACTTTAGAGAAAGCACTTGCCTGTCATTTAAGGCTTGCACCCTTCAACCTCCTCATTTGGCTCCATGTCCATTTTTGAAGTTTCCCTTACGGAGGGTTCTGAATGGGGAAGTGAGAACCAGTAACCCTCCTGCTCAGTCTTTTTGCGGAGCCCTGGGGTCACTAACAGCAGGCCTGGGGAGGATTTTTTCACTAATGTCGAACCAAATGATGCATTAAATTGGGTGAGGGCTGCCTTCAGGTGAAGATGAAAAGGACCCTGGCTGCCCTAGGAAAGAACATTTCTTCTGGGATGTTTTCAACTGCACTTTTCCATTCCACTTTAAATAGCACAGGTGACAAGGACTTTATGTGCATAACCCCCTGAACCAGCCAGCAGCCCCGTGTCACTTTCTGCTACAGAGAAAGAGAGAAGGGAAGGTTTGCAAAAAGAGATGCTTTAGCTTTCCTTTCAGGTTTTTTCCTTCCTCATTCCCGCTTTGGAAGGAAAGAAAATACAAGCACAAAGAAGGTACCACTTATTTTACCAAAACTTCAAAAGACACCAAATTCAGGTCTCCAGGTAAGTTTCTGGAGCATTCCAGTTACCTTTGATTATAGTTCCAATTAGGATAAGCTTTGCTAAAGTGAGTGAGGTATTTCTCTGTGTCTGCCATGGTCACAGAATAGAGACAATCAGTCATTGACTGTACACAAGAGTGGAGAGCTTAGGGAAGACTTTTAGAAGATGTGGATTCCAGGCTCTCCAAAATGTCAAAGGGCAGATAATTTCACAGTAAAGGGCAGTGAGATTTGGACCTCAAGGTTATGGGAGAAACTGTGCTATCTGATCAGAGAACAAATTGCACTAAGGGTTGGCTTTTAAGCACAGTGGAGTAAGTAGACCATTATATTTTACTGTCTGCTGCTTGCATTGACTAAATGAGAGTTGTTTGTATATTTCTGATCACTTTCTTTGTACTTTGTGCTGTTGAAAAATGAATATGGCATATATTTAGTTTGGTGATCGGAGCTTCAAATATAAGAAAAATTAACAGAATACTTTTTTTAATTTTTTAACATTTCCTTAGCTATATAGGAGATAAGACAGTTTTTTGAACCATACACATATGGATACTGCCTACCTCCAAGCTTACATATTTCTACAAATAAATGGTAAAGCAGGGTTTAAATACAGGTCCTGTCCGAACTCCTACCTCATACAGCTACTGTGAAAATTAAATGTAACAAACTCTAAGAGCTAAGTCAGAGCAATACCTGGCATGCAATAAGCCCATAATACCAGGGCTTCCCTGGTAGCTCAGCTGGTAAAGAAGCCGCCTGCAGTTCAGGAGACCACGGTTCAATTCCTGGGTCAGGAGGGTCTGCTGGAGGGGCTAGGCAACCCACACCAGTGTTCTTGGGCTTCTTTGGTGGCTCAGTTGGTAAAGAATCTGCCTGCAATGCAGGAAACCTGGGTTCAATCCATGGGTTGGGAAAATCCCCTGGAGAAGGGAAAGACTACCCACTCCAGTATTCTGGCCTGGAGAATTCCATGGGATGTATGGTCCACAGGGTCGCCAAGAGTCAGACAACTGAGCAACTTTTACTTTCAAAGGACTCTCCCCCAACACATACATATATACACACACATTCACTTTTTACATCCACTCACAGTGCCCTACTCATTCCATACTCCATAGCCAACTGAGACACAGGAGTCCAACAACTGATAAATCCATTTGGTCCCAAGAGAGCTGGTTTTTGCAATAAGTAATATTTGTTGGTTGCAATGGTAAACCATTGCAAGTAGAAATGACAACAGTGAACAAGGCTGAGGCTATAGAGAAAGGAAGAAATAATTTTTAAGGTATGCTACCCGAAGGACCAACAGGCTCTATGGTGGCCTAACAGAACTTTTTAAAACACATGGAGAAAAAACACCAGATAAGGAAAATAGTACTGGCTCAGTGGCAAGTAAATTAGACCTGGATAAGACCCTATCTCTGAGTTTCCTTTTCTGCAAATGGAGGTTGCAGTGAAAAGATGATAAGTCAAGACCCTGAGTGGGTATCTGACAAGAACAGAAACAATGTCTCCTCTTTGTTTGCCCTGTGATGTAGCCATATTGCCTTATGACCATGAGCCCTGTCTGGCTTGCAGACTATATAATTTTCCTATTTTTTTCCTCTTAGAAATGACTCACAAATGCTATATTATTTTACCCTACACAAATTGTTTTCCATAAACCCAGAGGAGAAAAAAGTGCTTGGAGCCATCATTATAAATATGACACATCTGTTTTTAATAACTGGAGAAGTATAATAAAAACCTTTATTTTGGGAGAATATCCAGAATTTTATCCTGAAGAAAAATTGTATCCATCTGGTCCCAAGAGAGCTGGTTTTTGCATTAAGTGATATTTGTTGGTGAGGTGATTGGAGAGTGGGAGTGAGGAAAAGGGGGAAGTTGTTAGATCCAACACTTATCGTTAAGTGGAGTTAGTTTCTAAAAATGCAGCATCCAGAAACTGGTGAGTAATCCTTCTTCGTCGTGCAATATTATGTCACCAGATCTGCTGATCCAACGCACAATAAAATTAATCCTCCATTCTGCAAATGCTGGTGATATGGCAATCACAGATGTGCTGAAACAGAAGTGTTTGTGCCAGGCAGAGTTCACGAGCCATAGACCAGGCCAGGTTTTGAGTTTCCTGTCCATGCTGAGCTCCAAGCCTATGGTATCTGAAGAGGGGAGGAGCAGGCTGAGAATTCACTAGACGACCTTCCAATCTTTTCTAATTCCTCTCTTTTCCAAGAGTTATTATTGCACATTATCTTAAATTTCCTGCCCATCTGGCAACATAGTAAGGATGAAGACAGCGTGGAACAGGAGGATGGCTGTATAGTAGGAATAGGTGAGGGAAAAGAGCTGACATTTGTTGGCATATACATATTAGGCTCTCTAGATTTAAACCTTACAATAACCCCCAGAGTTGCTGTTACACAACCATCCTTTGACAAAGCTTTATTTGGGACCCAAATCTGTGCAACTTCCAAACTCTCTCCATTAAACCATTCTGACTTAATTATCCCAGAGTCTATGCTTAAATTGTTCTTTCAGTGATCCCTACTGACTTCCATAAAGGGGAAACCAGATGAAGGGAATTTAGGGTCAATATAATTTAATAAGTCAGAACTACCATTGATGAACTAAAGCAAGACTTACCCTTAATTCAGGAGAAGTCCATTATGGCTATTCATTACACCATGATATCAGTGGTGGCTGTTCTTCAGAATCTGACCACATGCCCATGTGGCCACATGCCTCAAATCTCCAGAAAAGATTCTGACTAGTCAAATTTGGGTCACATGCCCACTCTGAGGCTAGAGAAAGGTTGGATACCTTGACAAACCGTCAAAGCCCTGTGTTGGAAAAAATCAGGTTGCTGTTACCAAAAAGCCAAAATAAAAGATCCTCTGTCCATGGATTTCCCAGGCAAGAATACTGGAGAGGGTTGCCATTCTCTTCTCCAGAGGATCTTCCCAACCCAGGGATCAAACCCAGATCTCCAGCATTGCAGGCAGATTCTTTACCATCTGAGCCACCAGGGAAGCCCATCCACTGAAATAGGACTACAGAAACCTGCAGTTACAGTAGTCTTTTTTTTTTTTTTTCAATCTATCACTCTCTAACTAGAATGTAAACCCCATGAGGGGAGGTGAGTAGTCTGTTTTGTTCATTTCAGAAGAAGAGGCATAGCACCTGACATGCAGAAGCTCAATAAATGTCTGTTACATGAATGGACCAGGCAAGATCCATATTGGCTGAAGTTTCATTATGAGACCTAATAGACCTGACCTGAACAGACCTGGGTGCTTACTTAAAGCCCAATGATTCAGACAGCCCCCATTAAAACCTCTTCTAATATCAGTTGAATCTCAAAATTGAACATGAAATCCTAGCAGGTCCAACACCAGCAAGGAGAAAACAGCCAGCTGTGACTTTAGCCCCTTCACAGAAACAACACTCACCAATTCCTTGAGCTTGCTTGGATGGTCAATTACCACAGTTAGGTGAGCTAAGCCATTCGCATCAAACCTCCTTTTAATTTTAATTAAACAGCCTTTATTTTTAAGTAGCTCAAAATGTTAACTACCAAATGCAATGCTGTATCTCCATTTCATGCGTTTATGACTTAACTTCTATCTCAATGTCCCAGAAGAAAATCTGTGTTAATTAAGAGGCTGACACATTTTTCAAACTGAAATCAGGGATTATTTCTTCCACCTTATTTTTACTAACCCTCTACACCTTGAAAACATCATTTTTTTTTTTTTTGGTGTTTCTTCTCGTTGCTTATTTCCCATTGTATCTCTAACACTGAGTATAGTCAATACCTGACACATAGCTGTAGTTGTTGTTGTTGTTCAGCCATTCAGTTGTGTTTGGCTCTTTGTGACCCCATGGAATGCGGCACACCGCGTTTGCCTGTCCTTTGTCATCTCCTGGAGCTCGCTCAAACTCATGTCCATTGAGTCAGTGATGCCATCCATCCATCACATCCTTTGTCGTCCTCTTCTCCTCCTGCCTTCAATCTTTCCCACCATCAGATCTTTTCTAATGAGTTGGCTCTTCGAAACAGGTGGCCAAAGTACTGGAGCTTCATCTTCAGCATCAGTCCTTCTAATGAATATTCAGGACTGATTTCCTTTAGGATTGACTGATTTAATCTCCTTGCAGTCCAAGGGACTCTCAAGAGTCTTCTCCAACACCACAGTTCAAAAGCATCAATTCTTCATCATTCATCCTTCTTTATGGTCCAACTCTCACATCAATATATGACTACTGGAAAAACCATAGCTTTGATTAGACAGACCTTTGTTGGCAAAGTAATGTCTCTGCTTTTTAATATGCTATCTAGGTTGGTCATAGCTTTTCTTCCAAGAAGAAAGCATATTTTAATTTTGTGGCTGCAGTCACCATCTGCAGTGATTTTGGAGACCAAGAAAATAATGTCTGTCACTGTTTCCATTGTTTCCCCATATATTTGTCATAAAGTGTTTCCATTGTTTCCCCACCTATTTGACACACAGTTGGCACTATATAAATAGCTATTGCACTTGATGAATAAATACATCAATGTTATTTTTCTTTAAATCAATTTTAATTATATGCAACTGTTGAATACTAACTCTATGTCAGGCAGGGCACTGTTGGGAACCCAGAGGAAAGGTGATATTAATGTTCTTGTTAACCCATATAGTTAAATTTTCCCCTCAAAGACTCACTTTCAATAGGATTTATAATGAGAAAATAATGGCAAAGAAGAACAATTTGTCTTATGAAATAGTTCAACATGTTTAGCACCTCCCCCCACACACACACCCAGTGCCACTGGTACGTGGCCTCTTTGGGCCAGCCCTCCTGACTCCCTTCCTCCATGAGAATGTTTAAAGTTAACCTTTATGACTGTGCTGTTGTAAAGATGAATATAAACCAAGTTGGATTCATCGTTTTATATTCATTATGTTGTTTGTTTTTTTCTTCTTGCTTTAAACAGAATTCAAGTGAAAACATTTACATGAGCCACTAAGAGCCCCATGGACCCATGGACGCTATGCCTAATAAGTAAGTGGACCCTGTTCTGGGGGCCCCTAGTAGGGGGCCATTTCCTCACCAAAACAAAACCTCCTCACTTCTTTCTTTTTCTTTTTTCTTTTTTTTTTTTTGCTTTTTTTTTCATTTATTTATATTAGTTGGAGGCTAATTATTTTACAATATTGTAGTGGTTTTTGCCATACATTGATACGAATGCAGTTTCAAAGCAAGGAGCCGGTCCAGACTTTCTGATTGGAATCCAACTCAGGAGGCCTCTCCTTTTCTTGTCTAACTTGAGAACAAGCTGAGACCCAAGGGTGGAAATCCCTACCTGCATAACCTTCCACCAGGTCTTAATCATGCTGACTCTTACCCTTCCTGTTGCTAAGCTGTGGGAAAATTATGCCTCCCACAGCCTCTACAGAGCCCTCCTCTTGTTTATGTAAAGACCCCAATTAAGCTAGAAATAGAATTTAGCACTGCAAACATTGTTTAAAAAATGTTAAGACATCCAGTCCAGTGCTCCTGTTCATTATTCTCTGCTGAAACCTAATATTAGTAACAGCATGTACTGAGTACCTGGACCATAAATTAATAATGAACCACTTGTACTGGAAAATACGTGAGCACCTAGTTACTTTATTTGGCAGGCACCCGTGGGGATGGGAGTTTGTTCTGTCTTACACAGCACTTTCAGTGATAGTTTTCCAGGATAAAACTAGTTATCAATTATTGTTGCAGGGTTACCCACAGGGGAAAAGATAATCAAGTATTCATCTACCACCCACCCTGTTCCTGGCTCTGTTTGCCGTGGATACAAAGTTCCTCAAACACTCTTTTCACTCCAACCATTTCTTCCACAAAACTTTCACTTTCCTCAAGTACTTAGTCCTGTTAACATTTTAACACTTGTAACTTCAATTATTTCCTCCTTCAGTTTATTTTACCTCAATAATAAAAGCTCCACAAAGACAAAGAATTTCACAGGGAATGTAAAATTTACAATGTGGAATAGTGATTAAGGACAGAGATCCCAGTTTAAATCAGCTGTAGGTTGGAATCCTATTTCTATGCTGCTAAGTCGCTTCAGTCGTGTCCGACTCTGTGCGACCCCATAGACGGCAGCCCACCAGGCTCTCCCGTTCCAGGGAGTCTCAAGCAAGAACACTGGAGTGGGTTGCCATTTCCTTCTCCAATGCATGAAAGTGAAAAGTGAAAGTGAAGTCTCCCAGTCATGTCCGACTCCTAGCGACCCCAATGACTGCAGCCTACCAGGCTCCTCCATCCATGGGATTTTCCAGGCAAGCATACTGGAGTGGGTTCTGGACCACCACAAAAGAGTTGAAACAGTTGCACAATCTTGAGTAAATCATTGAGCTTGAGCTTTTCGGATCCTCAGTTTCTCCTCTGTAAAGGGGTAGGAGGGGAGGTAATACTAGTTACCTTTCTGGATTAATGTAAGGATTAGGAAGAATGTGGTGGAGCAGCTAGTACATGTGTATATAGGGGGCATTTCATAAATAACAGTTGTTCTCATCATTATCATCATTATTTTCCCCATTGCCTTCTTTGTGTCCCTACAATCTAGTATAATAGTTGGTGAGTACTAATGTCCGTCGTATAAATCATGAAATACATTTTATATGTAATCCTTTGATCCAAGAAGAATGGCTTGAGAGAGCAATTTGTTTTGTTTGGCTTGGTTTTTAACAAAACTAATTTTCACCTGAGTTTCCTCCTTCTTGAGTGCGTCATCCCTGCCTCTAGGAGGCACCTTTGAATACCTGATAACAATATATCAAGGACATTTTCCAGTGGGTTTTCCATTTCTGATTTTACTTCAAGAAAGTACAGAACAAATTCTCAGCCAGAAGTGATCACAGCACCTATTGTAGCAATCCAGAGAAATATAAACCTGCACATAAAAATACGTTTGTGTACACATGTGTCTGGCTTTTGGTTCTGTATGTGTTACTACAACTTTAAAGATTATTTGGTTTATTTCTTGCAAGGCAGCTCACTCACCTGTCCCCTAAGACCAGGTTTTCTGTTGCTTCCTGTACGTGTAAAAAAAATGCCTTTCTACATCTGCAGAAAACAAGTAGTTGTTGTCATCACTATACTTGCCCTGTGAAACCTTAGCAAGGTGATAGGGTTACGCATTCCGTTCCTTTAAGAGAAGCACAGCATTTCAGCTCCATCGCTGGGAGTTGCATCCAGTGGACCTGATAAACTTGGCGTTGGAGTTTTGTGGATTTAGACACTCAATTATTTTTAAAGACAAAATAAAACCCAAAACATTTTTCAAAAACAAACCAAAAAAAAAAAAAAATGAAAGGAAACAGAAGGTGTTAGAATGCTTTCTGCTGATGAAAACCAATTCATAGGGAAACGTTGCATTGGTTGTTTTTCTTTTAAGCTATTACATAACTGAGTGTAGTATGTGGTACAGGAAATAATTTTGCCCACACACCTGCACAGAAAAACCCACATCAACAAGTTTGCTTCGGCCATCAATCTGTGGGACCAAGAGCTAAGCCTGAAAGCAAATGTGAAATAAAATACGAAAATTGCACAGCAGCCACAGAGGAGTCAGCTATCCAGAGGCCCCTGCTGAAACCTCATCTTTAGGGTAAAGTTTCAGACACATTTTGATGTTTTGGTCACCTGACCCAAATTCTGGAGCCCAATTGGCCTCTGAGTTTACAGGCTAAGTAATGATGTAACCAGAGTGTGTGGGAACCAGAAGGATGAGACAGATACAATTTTTCCCAGTCATTTATTAGACTTGGCTACTAATTCTGCTTGTTCTTCGATTTGACTGCTGGTTATCAGGAAATTCGAACTACTTAAAGGACATAATGAGTTTATCTATACCTGGGGTAGAACTTAGTCACATTCATGTAAGATTAAACCACAATTACAGAGAACAGTATTTTGTGAAATTCAATTATTTATGTTTGAATTTGGTGGCAGATCTATTTTAATACACCTAAATTTTATTTTACCTGTACTTTTTTTTTTAACTAAACATCACTTACAATATCATTCTTATATTGCCTGAAAAACAAAATTCATCAAAATAAATGTGCTGTTTTAGCCATGATTGTTCTATTCCTTTTCTCAATCTTATAGAGTTTTTATCTAAAAAGAATAAATGTTTATACTCCTATAATTTGTCGCTATGGCAACTTTTGGCCTTTAAAAATGCTGACACTGTATCAGAGAACCAAGAGAAGAAATTATCCTTGTTTGACAAGAATAAGCAGAACCAGTTTGGCAAACTTCAGGTAAACCAAACACAGCAGGGCAAGGATGCCTAAGGATAAAAAGCATTTGTTGTTCTACTCATATGACTTACTGTCAAGGAAAACTAGAGCATGTTCAGGTTTCATGGCAAAAATGGGAGATCTAATGCCCATAGCAAAACTTAAAGGGAATTTTTTTTCCCTAAATTTCCCATAACTGTCCTCCTGTGCCTACTCCACCAAATAAATCATTTAAGTAATTTCTAACACACACTATATTATCTTTCTGAGGTGTTGGCATGAGTTTTTAAAAGTTTTCCAACTCTTATTTCTGAATCTCTTGAGGAGAGTCTTGCAGTCTTACTTCACAAGATCTTATCAACAGTTTCACAACAGAGAGAAAATATCACAGGTTTCAAAACTGATCATATAATAAACACCCTGCGTGATTTTTAAAATTTATTGATGTTGTATTTTGGTGACATTTATACTCATAGAAAGTACTTCACATTCTCAAAATACTTAGTCTAGTTAGCAAAAATGTCTTCAGCAAAGAAATCTCTAAAAACACTTCTTTATCATTCTTCTTATGCATATCGTGCCCAACACATAAGCAACAGATATGGTGTCTGACATCTACTTAAACCTGTTGAGAACTATATCAAACATTAATGGGGATTAGTGTTAGAAACTGTGTAAACATAGCAAACAATCTGCTAGCAAGTACATACTCACATTTCCATATGTTATGCAGTAAGCAGAGTCATTTAAGAAGTGATACACCAAGGGAGATGGTGTTCAGGTAGTGAGTGTGTGACTGGTGAGAAGTAAACATATCCTGGATATATTTACTTCATAACACCAGCATATATACATACCTATCCAACTCTGGCCCTTACCCTTCTCCTCAAAAGACAGGTCAAGTTCAAGATATGCAATTTTATTATGAAAAGTTTCTAAAACATAGATAAAAATGATTTAGTACTTCCAGGTGCACTGTAATTCTTGGCAGAAGAAGTTAATTCCAGGTGTGTAATCTCCTAAAGAAATCTGTTGTCAAAGCTGGATAAAACCATCACATTAGAAAAATAGAAGTTCACCCATGAACAAAGTAAAAAGTATGGCTAGGAAAACTCTTTGCTCCGTGCAGAAATTACAGCATAAAAGTGAAACTCCCTTTTACTTATGTAAACACTGCTTGGTTTTGGGCATCATTTCAAAAGAGGTAGAACTGAACATGCACAAGCATATAGAAATATGACATACTCTTGGTGGGAGGTTTGGGGTGGGGCCCCAATGCCAAGCCAGACTCTAATATACAGACAAAGGAAGAAAGAAGATGCATTTTATAGCTTACAGATTTTTTCTCCATTTTTTTAAGCAGCCGAACCAAGCAAATAACTCAATCAACAACAACAAAACGGAGATGTACCATACAGTGGAAAATATTATAACAGCTTGAATAACAACGGGGCCCTGACTGGGGTGGGAATGTGGGTGGAGGGGGTGGGGAGAGATCCCATATTATGGAATATTTAAACTTTGTAATTCAATGCACATTTATTAATTGGTTTCTTTTTAAGAGGCACTTATTTATGACAGGTTTATGAACAATATAGCATGTACAGAGCACTGAAGTTCTCCCATGGCTTGTTTTTATTTCCATATGTTCAGATGAAATGAACATCACATTTAATAGTAGTACTAGCTGCTCTTGAAGTGTTTGCCAGTGCTGCATCCCTTAGGAGTTGTTACCACCAGATTAATATCCTGTGGGTCACTTAATTTAAAAAGCCACATTATAGAAGCATTATGTGATTAGATGTACTGCATTTACCAGCCAGTTGGGGTGTGTACTTTGCATCTGGTTCAAAAAGGCTGATGAGGCAAACTTATGAAGACCTCCAACCTGGAGTCTCCGAAAGGCTGATCGATGACTATACAGACACATGGACCAGCAGAGAAAAACGTGAGCTCCATCTACCATCAGAGATCGCCTTGAAAACAGGATCTAAAAGGAACAACTCGCTTAGTCAGAAACAGGCCTGAACAGCTGTTCGGAACTGACTGCTTCAGAGAGGGAAGGAAGGTGCTATCAATATCCCCCATCAGGCCTGCTTGTCACCAAACGCGCACAGTAAACAGAGAATCATGCTATTTCCACATTATGCTATCAACACTAAGTTCTATCAGCACTACAGTATTTCACTTGTGAATTTCTAAATGTTTCTTATTCTCCCTTTAAACATTTTCAAATCTGGGCTTTGGACAGACCACTCAAAACAACAGGAAGTGTGCCTTTTGAGCGAGCAAGAGGAATTTGCCATTGGCTCCAAGGAACCCCTGGAATAGGATGCCCAGTGTTTCCTGCAGGAGTTTCAAATGGCATCAGGTGCAGAGGCTCCAGGCAACATGGAAGCATCGATCATCATTTGTAGTCCACCACTGATTATCTGTTAAGGAAATAATACATTTAGGCTTCCTCAGACCAGGCCCAAGAGGCCTCAGGAAAGAAACCCTAAAAGGCATCCAGGTGGGTCACTGTGAGCTAAGAACCTATGTGTGAGATGCATTGAGGGTATCCTGGTTACTTTCCTTCATTAGCACAAATCTGCAATCATGACTCTTCTTTTTAACTGCCCTGGACTTTTAGAAATACTAGAGACCGAAATAACTATTTTAAAAACAAATGCATTTTGTTCAGCTCTTCAGATTGCCGATGGGTATATTCTTAGAAAAATTTTCATCGAATATAAATTGAACTGATCACAGTGAAATTCACTGCACTATGTAGAGGATAAGTAATTTATTAGAAGTAAGGGTCTTAAAAGATGAACTGGAGAATAGAAATGATGTGCTTATGGATTTGCCAAAGCAGAAAGTTCCTGACAACATCCCTATAAGTACAACTGATTCCTATTTTCTGGAGGAAGATGAGGTCTTAGAGAAAAGAGGCATTTCCAGTGGTTGGTTTTGAAGCCCTGCTTATAGGTTTAGGCAGTGAGAATCATAAGACTTTCAGCCCAACTGCAACCATCCAGATTTGCCCATTACTTTATATTTTAACCCAACTCAACAAGCAAAACATGGAGATGAGAATGGGGGGGGGGGGTGAAAAGATGAACCACATTCTTGGCATTCTGTTCTGCCATTTGTCACATTTCTAAAATACCAATATTTCCAGTCTTCAGAGGCTGCATGAATCTTTTGCTCTATTCATCTTTTGACAAAAAACTAACAATTTCCAATGGCTAAAAAAATTGCTGAAAAGGATTTCCTGTTTCTTGCTTTGGTATCTTTCACTAACAACAGGTAGAGATCACTGACCCAGACACTCGGATGTTGTCGCAAACTGTGCCAACCTGAGTGGGTCACAGAACTTCTCAGTGTCTGTTTCCTTATCTGTAGCATCATAATAGTATCTCACCTGGTTGTTATGTCATAAGCTTGTTGAGAAGAATTAAGTTAGTTCATGACTATGAAAATGCCTTCAAAATAGGAAGCACCAGAGCAAAATCAAGGGACAGTGGTGACTGTGAAGATAATAATGATGATGAGAGAGAATGCAGGTAGAAATTGTGTTCATTTATGAAATTATGGCTTAATTTTGTCATGTGGGTATTTTAATATTTGGAGTCATCCAGGATTCAGATACCAATAAGTTTATAAGCACAGTGGTGATCCTTAAACAAAACATTTTAAATATACAATGTACACATTTCAAAAGAAAATCTATGACATGCAGATTTCTATATTAATTAGCACTACCAAATGTAAAAAGGTAAGAAGATGCTAATCAAAGTGCTCAACATTTTGAAGCTTTTGGAAATTTTCTTTCCTTACTTTACCTGCATGATCACCTCCTCTTAAATACTTGGGAAAACCTAGTGAGGATAATTTTTAAACAAATAGTCTGAACGAAATACAATCTTGTTCTATTCAAGTCCTGTAGTTTATGCCAGAGGGTGAAATAAGCATACGTGTTGGTATGATCACCCAAGAGAGTCTACTTTTGACCCTCTGGCTCTGCCTTAGGTGGCTACTAAGTGATGGAAGTATGAAAAAGAGGAAAAGTGTATACAGTGAAAGCTAAAAATATGTCATAATGGAAACTATAGTCTTCCCAGGATGAGGATAAAGATTTAACTTTTGAAATATTAATTGCTAACCTATTAAACAAGCAACTGCACCATAAAAACTTTGTCTTTCTGGATATCTACACAAATCTCTATACCTTCTCATCACTATCTAAGGTAAAGGAGGATATACTTCCATGTTTCTAAACTGGCTAGCTGGAAATCTGCTATTTAAACAGGAAGCTATGTACAGCTTAGGTAGATGAAGTTGCCAGCAGAGCTTTGGGAACAAGACATTCAAGGACTAAAATCAATGCCATTTGCCACATTTCTAAAATACTAAGATTCCTAGCCTCAAGAGGATGCATGAATCTTTTCCATGTCCCAAATCAAACACAGTGAGCATCTTCTTGGTGCAGCTGAGATGAATGACAACTATTTATACTCCACCTTACTACTTAAACACTCGAAATAAGGCTGGAGCAAGAAGACCAATGCTATTCACAGAGAAATGAATATAGCATTCTGGATGTAGGGGTATTTATAACCCTATTTTCAGATAATTAAACAGAGAACCGAAGTGCATGGCTTACTCTGAGGATGGAGGGGAGTAGAAAGCTTGTACCCAAGTTTTCTTGCCCACTCTCAATATCCTGTACTAGGATTTCAAGTGTTCTTGCTTTCCTCATCTTGCCCATTATATTCCCTATCTACAGGGGGCATTTTCAACTCTGCCAATAGTGTCTGTGAAATCTGTGCTCTGGATATCAGGACTCTGTTGAAGAGGTTTGCTAATTATCCTAACTCCCCCTGCTGGAGGGTTTAAGTTCAACCAAATTCAAAACCCTCATTTGAACACAGTAACTGTTAAAAGTATTTTTCAAGTTAATCCACATAGTAAAAGACGAAGCATGAACTTTACAAGAGAATGTAACTCACTATATTATAACTAAATTGGAGGTTTGATATTATTTTCTAGCCTTTGTGATTAGGTATGTAGAATATAAAATATATACATTGGTCTGATTTTTCCCTTATTCTCTTTTCGTTCCCACACTTATTTTGCAGTTTGCAATATTTCCCTTTATCTCTAAGCTCTAGACTTCTACTTAATAAGTACCAATAAAGATTGGATGTTATCCTTAAACAGTGGTAGCATTCCCCACCTGCTAATTGCTTTATTTGTACTTACTGTTTCCGCCCTCTCATCAACAGGGGCTTTAGCATAAAGGGCAACGAAGTAGAACGTGATGAAGTCAACAGGAGCCAGCTGAGTGAATGCTTCTATAATTACACAGTAGCCTGGAGTAGCTCTTCTCAAATCAAATTATGAGCCTGGATTACCTAAAACTCTCAAGACACAGCCCAGGTTTTCATTTGTCTGCAGCCTTCTTTTCTCTTGCCTTTATTCTTCACAGACATTATCAAAGCTCCAATTCCCATGCAATAGCCCCAAAGCAATGAGACATCATGGAGAATGCCAGTTTCTTAAATGGTTTGCCTGACCCCATGTGTTTTATAACTGATTTAAATTTTTTTAAAGAAAGAAAGTTCTTTCTATGTTTTCAACCACCCTCTGTCATTTGCATATCAAAGTTTATTCCAAACTGAGCTTATTCATGATACTTTGGCAAATTTTTGTTCTTTGTCTCCATCCCAGTCACCCACAAGACAACTAGAACAAGAGTCACTGGGCCTTGGCTATGTTTGGATTCTTGTTTGAACACCTGACCATTCCCTTGGAGATGTACGCTGCACTGGAAATAATACAGGACAAGAAATAAGAGGACCAGACTTGAGATTAGGTCATCAAGAACAGGAACTCAAATCTGCTGTTGACTAGCTGGGTGGCCTTGAATCAGTCTCTTGACTTCTCGTGTTCTCCACCTGAAACCTGAGGAAACTGAACTAGATAATCTCTAAGGTCCCTACTAGCTCTGTGGTTCCATATATTCATGGATGGTTCCATATATTCATGGATGGTTCCATTCATACATGGATGAGATACACAAGAATCTTCAAACATATTTGATTGCAGTGGTCCAGAAAAGCAAGATAATCTATTTCTCAAACGGTTTAAATATTTATTAAATGGAAATTTGGAGTACCCAAGGTCAAATCAAAAAGTGAACAAAATGTGGTAAGAGTTGGCTGGTTGATGGCTTCAGGAGAAAGAGAGCTGAGGTTCAAGGCTTAGCTCTGCTAGGCTCTATGAGGTATTGGGTCAATCCCCCAAAACTTCTGAGAGCAGTGGGGTAGATAACCTCTAGGTGTTTTCCAACAGTGAAACTATGGCTCAAACAGAAAAAAGAAAAGGTCAACTTGCCACATTCCTGTACATAATATTTAGTTTATTTCACTATATGTTCTTGAGGAAAATGGATATTGGTCTAAATAATTATGAAACATTCTCTGCTCCATATTACTCTATATTGAAGAATTTACAGTTGGTTTACAAATATGTACTTATAGTGGACATCCTGATGGGGTAGAAAGGTAAGAGTATAACCACCACAAAAGTAAGGGAATTTTTAGATATGGTCATCATAGCAATATGTTCTCAAATCACATGCCAATTTGTTGACCCTAAGCTACCATCAAAAAGAAAATGAGATTTTTATTTTCATGGCTAACATCTTAATTTAGAAAGTCAAACCAAACTAAACTGGAAATGTTAATTGTGCATCCATTTTTTAAAGCTATAAGTTTCCCATAGTAAAGCCTTTATAAAGCTACTCATTAGCTAAAATATTACAAAATAAGCTGAGTTTTAAATTGATTCCAATTGAGAACTAAAGTACTTAATGATGCAAATTTAATTTATTTTTCCATATTATATTCTTAATTTTAAAATTATAAACATAAGTGCCAGCACCTTCCAAGTCCTTTACATATTTACTTAAAACACAAGCTATATTCGCAAGGCTAAAACACCCCAACCAGTAAGATATCATAGAATCAAAGATATCAGTGCATGAAAGCAAAGGCCTCAATATGGATAATGTTCTTGTTCTGGACCATTATTATCTTCTGCAAGTTTGACTAAGATGGAAAGTAAAAGAACGCCATTTGGGAATGCATTAAATACATGGATTATGAAATAATTTAAAGCTTTCAAGGGCCCAAATTATACACAGGGATAATAGGAATTTGATTTATGTACTACAAGTCAAAGCTGAAGCCCTCATTCCAGAATTTTCCGGAAACGTGTTAAGAACTTTTAAACCTTCTTTGCAAACTTTGTAAATCTAGTTTACAAAAATATTAGGGTTAGTCTATTTGGGGTTTGCTCTTAACCACTGTTTCTCTCTTTTACTTGTTGTTGAAGCAGGTAAGGAATTTTACCAAGAGTTAATTATATAGTATTTGTCACTCTCCAATTATAATAGCCTCTCCTTTCTATCTCATTTACTTGCCATGAACAACATTACATCTGCCTGAGTGGCTTCATAAAGGTGGAAATTAACATGTGTGTATGTATGTATATATAACATGTATTTTATACATATGTAATACATTTATTGCACATACATATAATAAACACAGCGCACAAAAGGAAATATTGCTTGGTTCAGGGTGTTCTTTCTTATTAACTTTTATTGGAGTATATTTGCTTTACAATGTTGTGTTAGTTTCTGCTGTATAGCAAAGTGAATCAGCTATACGTATAATATCAGCTATATGTATACATATACTCTATATACTATTTATAATAGTACCTACCACATAAGAAGTATTAAGCAATTAGATATTATTACTACTATTGGCTTAGTTTGTACTACAGAAACATATCTATAACTAAATTACTCTTCTCATTAAAAATCTTCCAAGTCTTCAGAATATAAAATCTCATATTCTATCTTCCCCTTTATCCCTACTATTCTCCATTAAAGTAGAAGTTTTATTACTGTTATTTTTCATGAGTACTCATGTCTAGGAAAATTTCAACTTAATTATAGGCAGACATTATCCAATAGAACTTTCCTTGATAATTAAAATATTATATATCTGCCCTCTCTATTACAGTAGTTACTAGCCCCATACAGCTAATGAATATTTGAAAAGTGGCTAGTTTGACTAAGAAACTAAAAATTTAATTATATTTAATTTGAATTTGAATCAAAAGAACCATAATAGCTAATAGGGCCATTATATTGAACAGTACTATTATGAGCCATTTTGGAGTCACACTTAGACTTGAATGCATGACCCTGACACTTCCTACCTCTATAACATTTAATCTCCTAGAGCTTCAGTTTCTCGATATATAAAACAGAAGAGTAACATCTATCACCTAAAATAAATGCAATAATATTTGTAAAGGTCTGGTGTAATACAGTTTATAAATATTAGTTTTCCTGACTCTCTGCCCATCTTTAGATTGGTATTATTTTAAATAGCTCTTAACAGGACCAGGCACAAAGCAGAGAGAACGGTTTAGCTCTTTTTAGATTTCAAAATGAAAATAGCAATCCTTCAGGGTTCTCACTTGCTCCATTGTAATTGTTCATCTTAAGTAAAGATATGATGTGATGTTTTGACAGAGATCCCTGAAAATCTTTTGAGAGATGCCTGGGTATGAACCTAAGAGAATCCTCAGGATTCTCTTACACTTACAGAACCCCAACGGGCTACAGTCATGGAGAGCCCATTTGTACACACTCCACTGGATGGTGGCCACAAGCCAGGCTGCCTCTTGTTTCCTCTGCCCAAAAGTAATCACTGTGGGCCAATATGCCAATAATCTTGTCATCTTCCATCAATTTTTTCATTTTAAAAAAAAAAAACTCATCTCAAACAGTTGAGTGTTCCCAGGAGAACTTCCTTAAAATGAAAATTCCTCACAACTACATTTCTATAAAGTGGTAGAAGAAATGTTAATGTAACCACAGAAATAAAAGTACAGTCTCTTTCAGCACCTTCAAGCACATGGTCATAAGGATCTGGAAATCACAACCTCAGGGCAATTACAAGCAGAAAATTGCAGTGCAATATCTATTATGAAGAACTTTGGAAGTACAGATTGCAGCATTAGTATTCCTAAAGTTGGGACTTGACTTCAGAATAAGAGGATGGGGTCCAAGATACTTTGTCAGAAGCGTCAACCCTTTTCTGAGGTTGTCCTCTCTGGCAAGAAAACTCTTTTTCTATCAAGTCTTTGATTTGATGTTCTAAAGACTTTAGCCAATTTGGCTCCTTACAAGTACCTGAGCATTAAGACTTTCTAGACAGCCACAGCTTTATGAGACTAATTGTAATCCCAAACAGGAAAGACTACGTATCTACTCAACCATTATAATTTGTACTCCACATAAAGTGTGGTGAGGAAGATGCACTAATAAGAAATACTGATTTCATCCAACTTTGGGTCAAAACATATCTAAAGGGAAGAGAACCAAAACACACACACAAGCAAAGCTTAAATTGCATAAGACAGTGTAGCGCTAAGGCAAATGCAGCGGCTTGGGGCCATGAGATCCACATTATCACCGGTGACTGTGGGATTTCGATCTAATTACTGGATCAGTGGTAAAGAATCTGCTTGTAATGCAGGAGACACAAGAGATGCAGGGTTCAATCCCTGGGTTGGGAAGATTCCCTGGAGAAGGAAATGGCAACCCAATTCAGTATTCTTGTCTGGGAAATCTCATGGACAGAGGAGCCTGGTGGGCTACAGTCCATGGGGTTGCAAAGAGTAGGAAATAACTAAAGTGACTGAGCATGCACACATTTGATTTTTCAAGCCTTGATGTCTGTAATGTAGGGATAATGCTACTTTATTTTGAAGATTATAAAGATCCATTAGACAATTTTTAGAAGACTTACCACAATAACTACCATAGGATTGATAGTCAAGAGGGATTTGTCTTCTTCCCTCATTGAATATTTGAAAATATTATAATCATTCCATATAGCATCCACAGGTAGCCCAGTCTATCCAAAAGTATTTACTTAACCTTTTACCCAGATTTCAAAAATGAACTAATCATACACTAAGCCAGGATACTAATTTCAGCAAACTTTGATGAAGATTTAGGATTTATAATTCCTAGGTCTCAAATAAAGTTCAGGTAATAAGGATTTGATTTCTCCCTAATACACCAATTAGAGAAACAGGACATCCATAATATAGGCCTTGGGCATAACCAGTCTCAGCTCAGTTCAGTCGCTCAGTCGTGTTCGACTCTTTGCAACCCCATGGACTGCAGCATGCCAGGCATCCCTGTCCATCACCAACTCCAGAGTTTACTCAAACTCAGGTCCACTGAGTCAGTGATGCCATCCAACCATCTCATCCTCTGTCGTCCTCTTTTCCTCCCACCTTCAATCTTTCCCAGCATCAAGGTCTTTTCAAATGAGTCAGTTCTTCACATCAGATGGCCAAAGTATTGGAGTTTCAGCTTCAACATCAGTCCTTCCAATGAATATTCAGGACTGATTTCTCTTAGGACAGACTGGTTGGATCTCCTTGCTATCCAAGGGACTCTCAAGAGTCTTCTCCAAAACCACAGTTCAAAAGAATAAGTTCTTTGGTGCTCAGGTTTCTTTACAGTCCAACTCTCACATCCATACATGACTACTGGAAAAACCATAACCTTGACTAGATGGACCTTTGTTGGCAAAGTAGTGTCTCTGCTTCTTAATATGCTGTCTAGGTTGGTCATAACTTTTCTTCCAAGGCAAGCATCTTTTAATTTCATGGTTGCAGTCACCGTCTAGAGTGATTTTGGAGCCCCCTAAAATAAAATCTATCACTGTTTCCACTGTTTCCCCATCTATCTGCCATGAAGTGATGGAACCAGATGCCATGATCTTAGCTTTTTGAATGTTGAGTTTTAAGTTTTTCTTTACTTTTTTTAGTTTTTCTTCACTTTCTACCATAAGGGTGGTGTCACCTGCATATCTGAGGTTATTGCTATTTCTCCTAGCAATCTTGATTCCAGCTTGTGCTTCATTCAGCCCAGTGTTTCTCATGATGTACTCTGCATATAAGTTAAATAAGCAGGGTGACAGTGTACAGCTTTGACTTACTCCTTTCCCTATTTGGAACCAGTCTATTTTTCCATGTCCAGTTCTAAGTGTTGCTTCTTGACCTGCATACAGATTTCTCAGGAGGCAGGTCAGGTGGTCTGGTATTCCCATCTCTTGAAGAATTTTCCACAGTTTGTTGTGATCTAACAGTCAAAGACTTTGGCATAATCAATATATAAAGCAGAAGTAGATGTTTTTCTGGAATTCTCTCACTTTTTCTATGATCCAACAGATGTTGGCAATTTGATCTCTGGTTCCTCTGCCTTCTCTAAATCCAGCTTGAACATCTGGAAGTTCATGGTTCACATACTTTTGAAGCCTGGCTAGGAGAATTTTGAGCATTACTTTGCTAGCGTGTGAGATGAGTATAATTGTGCGGCAGTTTGAACATTCTTTGGTATTGCCCTTCTCTGGGATTGGAATGGCAACTGATCTTTTCCAGTCTGGTGGCCACTGCTGAGTTTTCCCAATTTGCTGGCAGCCCTTTCACAGCATCATCTTTCAGGATTTGAAATAGCTCAACTGGAATTCCATCTCCTCCACTAGCTTTGTTCGTAGTGATGCTTCCTAAGACTCACTTGACTTTGCATTTCAGGATGTCTGGCTGTAGATGAGTGATCACACCATCGTGATTATCTGAGTCGTGACTGAATTACCACAATCTCTTCCTCACTGAACAACCTTTTATTGTTATTACAAAAAGTTGTCATATTTTTGTTACAAAATATTATTATTGTTGTTTTATATTCTTTTATTATTGTTACAAAGAGTTCTTCTCCACTATGGACTTTGACTACATTAACTCTCTTCTCCTCTAAGACTTACTGTAAATAAGAAACAACACACTTGCGAACAGCTTCTAAAACCTATTTTGGATCACAGTTAATACCCAAGAAGACCTCACTTTCAGTGTTTTCATCTGCATCCCTTGACTGGCTGGTCTCATCCAGCTTAACCATCATCTTATTTCTCTATTACACAAATGCACCTCTAAGCAGGCCTCAATATTTTAGACAGAATTAAATATTGAATGCAAAGAATTGGAAAAAAAATCTGTTTTTCAGGCCTATTTCAACTTTGCAATGTTTGATTTAAAATATATTAAACTCAGGTTTCTAAATAATCACATCCTCCCCTCCCATCATGGCCATTATATTCCTTTCAACAAGTGCCAAATGAGAATGCACACCCTCCTTCCCCCAAACACTTGCCCGCACAAAATCTTAAACAGAATAGAAAGTAAGCCTCTTTAGTTTCTCTTTACTTAAAACTGCGATTTATAAGAAATATTCCTGATCTTTAGACACTTCACTTGTAGAGTACACTAGCCCAGTGATGAACATGTCATTAGCACACTATAAACACCTGTTAATTGACTGACAATGCTAATATTATTTATTCTTTTCATTTCACATACTTGCTTAGTGTTTTACCTGTTGTCTATTTATCCTCTGTTCCAATTTCTATTGTTGTTTTCTCTAAAACTACAAGCTGCAAAGTGTAGGAGCCACGTCTCGTTGACTCTCTGCGGATAATGGGCTGAAGAGAGATGCTTAACCAGGCTTTTCAATTGATTGATTAATAGAGCGATTGATGGATGGATGGAGGAAAGGGTGAATGCATTACAGCATTCTCCATTTGCTATTCCAACAGGCTAAATTTACCAAAGGGGTCCGCTCTGCCCCTGTTTTCTAAACAAAGCACCAGAGGTAGGTGAGTGAGAGGGGTCAAGGAACAGCCGTCCCTACTGCACACAATAGACAAGGGCGTCTTGCAGAGGATAGGGCTGCTTCTTGGGCTAATTGCTGCAAAACATCTTTTGAGGCAAGGTGGTTATTTTCCTTTTTTTTTTTTTTATCATTTTCTTAGGACAACTTGTATTTTTTAAGTTCTAAAAGAAAAGAAATCCAACTAACAAGCACTACACTTTTCTTAATCCCACACGTTTTAACTTTGAGTCTCACTAAATGCAACAGCTTCTCCTGTCATCTATTGATTTTTTATTCATCTTATTTATTCATTTTCCAGGCCAGTACACTTTCAGTCTGCAAATGAACCTTGCTTCAAAAACCTAAAAATGGACAAAAGAGATACACAAAATATTTAAATCTTTATATTGCCAGATTTAATTTAGAATGCATGTTAATTTCAAGTCAAAACTAATGATCTTGGGGCTTAAAAGTATAATTTGGGGGGCAAGATTGTTTTAGCCAGATAGAAGAGCAAGTAGGACTAGACACATGGAAGCAAGCAATAGATCTCAGGGTTTTCATGAATTCTGACTAGAATAGAGCCATGTCTCTGCTCATGTTTATTTTTACTGATACTACGTGTGAATGCAAGAAGAAAGCGTTCCCTCAAGAACTATTTCGTGTGATTACTTATAGAATACTAACTAAAAATCCATCACTCTCTCTACCACTAAAGAAAACACATCAAAATCTAATATGTGAATACACTAAAATACAGTCAAATTACCTTTTAATTGTTCATTCATTCATTCAAAAATACATATTGAGTGCCCCTTACATGCCAGGTATGGTTCTGGATGCTACAGGTATATAGATGAGAAGATATACAAGTTCTCTGCTCTCATGAAGCTTATGTTCACATAATTTTGTCCCTTCTTGGTTAATAATTAATTAATTGGATATAGTGCACCACTGATATACTCATTCTGTTCTAAGGACTACATACAGAACAAACAGAAGGAGAACCAGAGGTAAGGAAGGGATATAACTCAATCCTCAACAAATCTCCAATATCCACTACACAGGAAAGATTGGCCGGGATGGTACCAGTGCCATTCCCTTCAGCACTGGGACCATCACAGTAATACGGCTCTATAACTCTAGAAATCTGCATTAACCATGAATGGTTAATGGAGACCTGTGGCTCTTAGTAGAAGCTGTCATACCATTGTAGAAGACTATTTCACAGCAGATTTTTGTTAGATTGGTCATTTTAAAAAGCAGTTTATAAAACACATGTAGTACAACACAATTTTGTTAGGAGAAAGAGTAACTATGCAGGAAAAGGTGGCTAGAACATATAGCAACATGTTGGCCATCGACAGCTCTGGTTAGGATCATGTGGACTCTGTGTGTGTGAATGCACGCAAATGTATGTGTGCTGCTGCTTTTCAATGTTTTCTAAATGTTTTACAATGAAAGAGCTTAGTAAATTCTCTACACAGGGAGAAAATTTTTACATCTCCTTCCCAAAACTAAGTCAAATATTACTACAATAGAAGGTAGGCTCTAGTGACAGAGTAGCCAGCCTCCTGTCTAGGCGACCTCCTTTCACAACTTATGAGGTGATGCTGTTTGGCCTTGTACACACTTGGAATAAAGCTCTGAAGTTTTTCTGGTCAAATTTCATTTGGGTCTACTGGCCAGCAAAAAATCTAGTGACCATAATTTTTTTAAACCCTGCTATTAGGTGCAGGACATGAGTGGTATTTTATCATGCACGAATAGTCAGTAATTTTTACAATGGCACTTGTTCTACTGAAATAAATTTCACATTCTTCACAATGTCATCAAAAGAAACATCATAATGGTAACAAGCAAAAACATTGCAACAAGTAGCAAATTTTTTAAAGGTAAGGGAAAAGATGTCTAAGTTAACCAAGGTGTTATCCTCACTTTAGGTAGGTAGACAGATAGACAGATAGGTAGGTAGGTAGGTAGATTTGTTGTTGTTGTTTAGTCACTAAGTCATTTCTGACTCTTTTGCTACCCCATGGACTGTCGCCTACCAGGCTCCTGACCATGGGATTTCCCAGGCAAGAGTGGGTTGCCATTTCCTTTTCCAGGGAATCTTCCTGACCCAGGGATTGAACCCACGTCTCCTGCACTGGCAGGCAAATTCTCTATTGCTGAGCCACCAGGGAAGTCCTGACAGATAGATATTAAAAGACAGACAGACAGATAGATATAAAAAGCCTGCTATATATGTGTGTGTGGCCTGTTAAAAGCAATGACATGGCATACCTTTTTTCATCTTAATTTGTTTCTTCCAAACTGAATCATTCCCCTAACCCCCCAAACCCCTCCCAAATCCCCAGGAGAAAGTACAAGGCCATTCACCTGTGGAGAGAAAATAAATGTGTAAACTCAGAGAATCAGCTTGTCACAAATTGGCAAATACAGTTAGAAGTTAATTATCTGCAAAGACTTCAATCTTGTCACTTTTCAATTTTCTGGTTAGTATTTTTAAAAAGGAATCAACTCCTATTAGTAAAATAATTTTTTAGGTCTCTGTAGAGTTGATTCTCTAGAAAGCTCTTGGAAAAGCTTGCTTTTGTTTTGTACTATTTTCTTTTAAAGTAATATAATTCCCTTACTCCTAAATGAGAGCAAGAACACGTGCATCTCAACCCATCTCCTAACAAGGAAAATATTTTTTAAAAGATAACTTATTTTTTTAAGCACAGACCGCGGTACTCTGAGTTTCTGCTACCACTCATCTGTGCTGAATGATAAAAAGAAAGCATAGACCCCCCAGATAGAAAGTTATATTTGAGAGTTAGTGTGAGATTTGCTTCATCCATGTGAATGATCTCAGGATAGTAATAGAATCAGAGAAGATGGTATGTATAGCTAACAGAGTCAAAATTATAGCTCTACATGTAGACAGTTCAAATTAACTACTGGTTCCATTTAGAAAAGAATCTCCTCCCGAGATAAGAGGGGTTGAGTTCATCTCGCTGCTACTCACTCCCTTACCTTTGAGCTTTTGGGGGCCAGAAACGCTAACCTTAATTAATGGATGATCCACTAGACCCCAGGCAAGAGTTTGGGTCCCAGGCCCGGGTCTCCTCCTGAGCCTCACCCGGGAGTAACGAGCAAGCGGCCTTCATTACTGGCAGCTGAGGGGAAGGGTCACTGGGAATGGATTTGCAGGGCCCTCATTGAGCGATCACTCCATGCTGAGAGGAGCTGGCCGTGCTCTCGGACACCTGGTCATTAACATTGCTAATTAGCAGCCATTAATCAGGGCGCTTGCTTTTTTTTGTTGTTGTTGCATGTCACCGGCTCAGAGGAACCAAGTGAATAAGAAGATTGTTTCATTACCTCCACAAGAGGTGGAATGAAAGCAGTTCCCATCAGCTCAAGATGAGATGGATTAAGGGAAAGGTTAGACAACAGTTTGAGATGAGCTGAGGGGGGGTACGGGGGGCGAGTGCGAGACCTGAGTTGTCTGCTCAGGGAAAATCAGTCACCTATAATTAATGAAATCTTCTGCAACCTAATTCTAATCACCGTGTGAGCGTTCCTCCAACAACCAAATTTTTGAACTTTAAGAGTTTTATTCTCTTCTGTTAGTGCAGGGAATTATCTTTAAGTCATTTTAATTCCATTTGGATCTCAGTAAGTTTGATGTTTCTGCCTTCCCATTCTCAAGTCATTTTTTCCTTCTAAAAGATTATGACATAATTTAAAATTTTAAGTAGTTAAAACTAAAGCACTTTTAGACTATCTTCATTATTTTACCCAAATGGATACATTCAAACCAGGAGTCATAGGGTAATAAGAAAATAATAATTCTAGAGTTTTTAGGATGCAAATAATAAAAATAAGTAGTTTACTTTTACTCCTAAGAACCCTAAAAAGCAAGAGGAAATGAAAAGACTCTATATTGACTTGTATATAATGACACTGAGGAGAATAACACATCATTGAAAAGAGCTAAAAATTATATGTGCCTCTGTGTGTGTGTGTGTGTAAATTGTTTTCTGTTTTTGTTAATTCAAATGCAATGTGATGAACATGCTTTAATGGAGTATTTTCTCTTCTGGAATGTAGAGCATCGTGTGTGTATAGCACACTATCTTATTTTCTGGAAAATGAAAACCTTGGTGACAGGTTGTATGTCCCACTGTTGTAAGTTATCATAATCATTTTTTTAATCTAGGAAAAAAATATTGTGAGACTACATATTTAATTAGCAGTTAGTTAGCTACTATGAATTCATTATTTATTATGTTCTCATCGGAGAGCTGCAAAGCAGATTACCTCGACTTACAGGAGAAGTTCTCTTTATTAAACAGTGAGTATTCATCCAGCTTTTTGCTGTGTTTCTGCTCTGAGTCTCTCTGTGATGGTTTACAGAATGTGGTTTTCAGAGGCACTAAGTGACTATGAAGCAGAAATTGCCTAAGTATTCATGAGCACTGTGGCCTCATTTGGACATGTGAAATAAATATACATTTGCACATATAATATGTATCCCTGCACTTTCAAAGCACAATTATTTATTTAATGTGTCCTACATTTCCAAACAATAAAAGGCGAAAACTGGTGGATTTTTTTGGGGGAGGGGGCCTACTAATTTGCTCTGTTTATGAAGAACTATGAAGTTGTTCAGGGAAGGAAGCAAGTATGTAAAACTAATCTGAGGAGCATTTCAACTGGGTTGGAAATCCGTAATATGATTTCTAGGACTTCATGGGAAAGTTGAACGCTCAAGGGGAAATTACACAAAGAACAGCTGAGAAAAAGTTGCATTCTGGCACAGAATCATGCAAATGGGGCACATTCTTCAGTTTTCTCATGACGGATTGCCTCTGAAACCTCTGAGCCAAGCTGCAGCAATGCTAATGAGGGAGATGCATCAATGAACAGTGTCATCCCAGGGGCTTCCAAAAGGGACACAGTTGGGGGGGAGTTGTTGATGGGGAGGGGACCCAAGAGGGAGCTGGAGGAGGAAGAAGGAAGAAAGAAAGCAGAAAAAGGGGTGGGCGGAGGGGGTTAGAAAAAGAAAAAGAAGGGAAAACAGTTGAACTTTGAAGTATCTGTGCTAAAACATTAAAAATAAAAACTTAGCAGGTAGAGATGGAAGGTACAGAATGAACAGCACTACAAGTATATCTCTTTAAGATTTGAGAGAGTTTAAGAAACAAACTAGGATACATAGAAAACTTTTTAAAATATCTGCCTGTTGGACTAAAACCAAAATTAAAGTTGGGAGTTAAAATGCTGTACCAGAGAATAGCTTGCGGTTTCTTTATTAGAAACTCTAGACTATAACAGAAAAGACTGGGGACCATCTATGCCAGAAAAAAAAAGTAGCACTTTTAAGACTTAACTTCTTTGTGGTTGCAAGAGTCCTCATTTGAATGCTGAAGAATTTATAAATGCATACATTTGTAGCTCATTTACCACAAATCAAAGACAGTTTGCCTGTCATTCCAATTGTTTTGAAAGATTTTTTTCTCTAAATGCATATACACAATTTTTTAAAGAATATTTCTTGTGAAGTTAACAAATGATTACTTTCATCTCAGAGATATGTGAGCAGATTTCTCTTTCTTCAGTTGTTAAATTCATATATGCCACTTGCTTCCATCCCCACCTAGTGAATGCAAAATTATTACTAATTTACCTTGCATTTTCCTTTCATTCTGGGCTTCCAATGCACTATATTTCTCATGGAAATCAAATCAATAGCTATTTATTGAGCACTTATTATATTTAAGGCTCTCTAAATTATTTTTATAATAAACTTATTATATATATATATACACATATGTGTGTATATATATATATAATACTGTTAAGTTTCAGCCCTTTAAAGTGGTATTGTTTCCAAACACGATGAATAATTCCCTTTATAATGACCACACAGTAAACACAGTCAATTTGGTATTGATGTCAATTATGTGTTACACTTTCAACAATGTCCCACTAAAATTTATTCAGTGCTGGGTTAATAAAAGTATGGTTAAATCCATTATATTTTTCCTTTCATTAATTTATTTTATTAGCATATGGTTTTAAAAATGTAAACATTTGACAGTGCCCCTATTTGCTAGCACTGTCATTTCAGTTCCTTTAGTTAAGTAATTAAACAACTTAAATAGAAAAGAAATAACTGAAGTAAGTTTAAACTCTCTAATCAATGAGTATATAAGGAGCTCTGCATCAATGTAGATTGATGCTAAAATCATGTTCCTTTTATTCTTTTACTCAATTTCAACCAATAGCAACGGCAAGATTCAGAATTAAAGCTGAAAAAAAAAACCTTAACTCACTCTATTGTGTATTACAGTTCATATGGTATAGTTTCCAAGACCACCCACAGTTCTGAGACTGCTTAATGGAAGATTGTATCAGCTGCTGTACCTAATGACAACTAGATGAGCTAAGAATGAAGTGTTAGCATTCACAGTACTTGTGGGCATAAAACAGATTATTCACATCATTTCAAAGATAACTGTTGTAGCAAAATGCATTCATTCATGTAACATATTTCTAACTAACCAAGAACATTTTCTATGAAATTAGCTTAAAAAATTAAATTTCTCAGAGAAAATTTTAAATCTATTGCATTATAGAATCTGTTAACATGTATTTAGACAATTTTAAATTATACATTAATGGAAAGAGCAAAGTGTTTCTGGTATCTCACAGTGTCATTTAACAGCATAATTATGAACTATTAATTGGTAGTTCACTATTGTCCATGACACACCTAAGAGATGGCAGAGTATCTCAAAAAATTTTCCCTCTGAAAAATCTCTAAAGGCAGAGAGAATTTACTCTGGGAGTAAAGACTAAGTTAGCCCCTCTACTTGCTCCCTACCTTCTCTTCTAAAAAAGGATATTTCTTTGAAGTCTCCTGTTTTATGTGTTAAATCTTAATGATTTTTACTCCACAATATAGCCATGTTCATCTTAATATAACAAGGATATAAATTATGAACTATTTAGTTTGCTTGCTTGCTTTTAAATCTTAGTGTAAAAGTGATACTTCAGGAAGATTAACCTACCCAAATACTGTTATCCAGGGTAAGATGGTGGCAATCAATAAGCCTTCCTTGGGGCTAGGGGACTCTGGTCTTAAGCCCTGCTGCAGACTCACTGTGTGGCTTTGAGCATGTAAACGCTTCAATTGCTTCAGTCCTTTGTTTCCTCTTGTGAGATGAGGAGGGTATTCTAGGTGTTGATCTTTAAACTCTTTCCACTTTGGGAAGGCTATAATAATTCTGGTATTGCAATTTGTTCTTTCAGTGGAGACTATCACTACATAAAGATTAGTATAGATTAATTCTGTGAATCTTTTCCAGTGTAAGAATTTTAGAAGAGTACGGCCTCTACATGTAAAATATAAAAGGAAAAACCTACTTACTATTTTGACAAATTTACTCTAAAACTTTAAAATATCAAAACCTGGAGGGGAAAAGTGCCCTGTTTGTTTTTCCCTTTGTTTTTATTTGTTCAATAAGACTTAACTGAGAATGAGTAATCATTAACCCTTTACTAACCAAAGCTTTTCTCTTAGAGCATAATTCCAAAAGAAAGATGCAGAAAGAAACCAAAAAACCTTGTAACAAAATCTCCTTTCATTAAAAAATGTCAACATTTTGTACATGGCCATCCACTAGATTCAGTGCCTAACACACTCTACATCCTTAACTATGGCATTTGGGTTTTGAACTCAGGCTCTGTAACTAACCCTGGGTTGAAATCCTACTTCGACCATTTAGTTCTGGCATTACTTATCCCCTCTCAGTGCTCTCATCTGTAAAATGAAGATAGTAATAATATGTCAATGGAGTTTGTGAGGCAGGGATTAAATAAGATAATATATATCATGGGATATATATCAAGGGCTCAGCACAGTGTTTGGCCCAAAGTAAGTACTCCATTAATATAATCATTTATTAATACTATTACCAGACGATTAGAATCAATGTTTCCCTTCACATAAGGCCTCTGTCAAGGTAAGCCAAGTATATGAAGCACACTGGAAACAAAAAAGTAATTCTAACTTAGCTAAATGGAGTCCAGGTTATCTTCCAAAAATATGGAGTCCAAGTTATCTTCCAAAAATATCTCCACCCATCAAAAACAGACTTCCATGCATGCCACCTACCCTTCTCCTGTGCTTAATCCCACTCCCAAGCCACTATTATGGTGTTCAGGCAATATGAACAGTCTCTGCTGGCCTGATCTCTATGTGTGCATTCAGAATCCATCACTATAGCTCTCGTAAGGTTACCTCATGTCCTAGGTGACAAATGTAACCCACCTACCTTCAGGCCAACCTGGCCCAGTACACCCTCACCTCTGTACCATTGCTTATGTGCTCACTCCATCCCAGCATAATTTCTGTCTTTCCATGTTTCAATTTGTGCTTTCACTCCTTCAGTAGCTTCCTATTTCATTTAGCTTCAAGCCTAAATTTCATGTAACCTTCCAAACTCTTCTTTACTCTGTTTCCATTTCTGCCCTCCACCCAGTCTCTAGCTATGTTGAACTGCTAAAATATCTCAAAACTGCCTCTATTCATCTTCATCTCCAGATCTTCAGGGGTTCTCTTATTTTTCTTGTATACTCTTTTTCCCAGAACCTCTCCCTTCAGACTCCCCATAGCTAATTATTATTTAGTCTTAAGGTTCTCTCAGCTTATATGGGAGTCTTTCCTGACTGAGAAAAATTTGGATAGGGGCTGTTCATGTTTCTATGGCATTCCAGTCCTTACATTAGCAGAATTTTTATCAAATGTCATTTCAATAGGCAGTGTGCTTGTTTGTCCTACTTAACTACCTCAGGCCCTAGCCTTTCACATATTAAGTCCTTAGAAAGTACTTGTCAAAGAGATTTCTTTTATATACACCATAATACTTTATATAATCATCTGCAGTGTCCAGCTATAAGCTGTATTGATCGATTATAAAAATAATTTTTAATAAATTGCATCAATGTTAGAAATTGGCATTAACTAGCCCAACCACAGAAGGGACAGGGCCATAATGAAACCCATCAACACTCATCTTCTCACCATACTGTTCTAGAGAATAAATAATAACAGGGACAGTGCACAGAGGTCCTTGAAGGTCTACTAAGCTTAGATTGAAAAAATATTTTCTAGATTATTTATGCATCTTCAAAATTGTCCTTCCCATCCTAAAGGTGGAGAATGGAGTTGGGGAGGGGCAGAGTGTTGTGGGGAGATAAATGGCATAGAACCATTAGGAATAACTGGGAAGATTTAAATATCTAAACCATAACTGGCTGTGTGGAAGAGTTTGAGACACAAACCCTCTAAAAATATTTTGCTTATGACTAAGAAAAACTGAGGTTTTCCAACCCCTGTATCTCTGTAGAGTCTGGGTGGGTGTGTGAAGATGAGAGAGGCAATTCTCTTCATTTATGTATTTAAGAAATTTAAGAGGTGCTTTTCTTTATAGCCTCAACTCTGATTTTTACCCACAGTTTTTATCCTGCTACACCCTCTTTTATAACACATGCCAGTAAGGTAAAGTCTCAGATACCTCAGCTCTAATCACAGATACTTTTTTCTAGAACATCCACCTCACTTCACTTATGACAATATGCCCATTCTACTACATCCAGACTTTTGATCCTATTATGGCTTCCATTTTTGGCTCCCATTAAGAATCCTGAAACTTGATTTTTCTTAAGTTTCCCCCTTGATGTTTTTACAACTTTAGTTCTTTATGCTCAATGGTTCATTAATTTCACTAGTAAATTTAAATTCCTTGTAAAGAGTAGGTGTTCTTATCACTCTTTTACTAGAAATATATATTTCATATACATCAAGAGTCAACTTAAATAATAGTCACCCTAGAATTAATTATCCATAATGGGTTTTGGACCATCTGAGCCCTCAGTGACACAATGGGCTGGTATTTCCTGAAGTGGAGAACATGCGTCACGTGTGGGCATGCTGCTGGAGATGAGCAGATGCAGGCAATATACTGGCCTGACGCTGAATACCAGTAGTCCACACAGTGAGTGGGACAGTTATTCTCCCGTTTGTTCTCTTTCAATCCTTCTGGTCACAGTGAGAATAAGAAGTCCTACTGCTAATCCTGAACACTGTGCCAATAATTTGCAATACCTCTAACAAATGAACTTAACAGTTTTCATTTGTTACTTTAACAGTTGTTTGTATGGTTTATCACATTTGTTTTCTATTTATAGTAGTGATATAGTTTCCTTTGCAAGTAAACTACATTTAAAAGGTAAGTCCATATAAAGAAAATATTATTTAAGTAATAGTACAAGTAGAGTGTGGCCATAATTTAAAAATGACAGCAGTTGCTGAATTTGGTAAATAATAAAAAATGAGCCAAAGTTGTAGATCAAAATATTTAAGCATCAGCAACAGTCTGTATATTATCTGACCCTCAAAATACCAAATTTTCTTTATATTGGCAATCACAACATTTTTCATTCATTCTCTGAGCATTTCTTAAGAGAATTTTAAAAAATAAAACCTCCATATTTTCATTCCTGGCCCTTTCTTTTGCAAAACCATAAACAATTGTTCCACAGACTACAGCGCTCACGGGTCAACCAAAAAAGAGAAAAAGGATCCTTTAGCCCCATAATTACCAAAGGAATAAGCCGAACCTTGAGAAAACAAGCTGGTGTTCAAGAAAATAATTTTCATTGCCAGCACCTAACTACTGGCTTCTTTCTTAAGAAGAGGATGAGGCCCACAGGCTAATAAAAGGCCCTATAGAATCACATAAAAGTTCCACATGTGCTACTCCCTAAGTGGCCTCTAAGGGGGTAAGGCCTGAAGAGGGCAGGGGAACAGGGCTAAGAGCAAGACAAAAAAAAAAAAATCTTACACTAAAAAAAAACCTAATTAACATGACAGGTTCCTGTTTGCAGAGGAGCTTGTTATCAGTGAAAAACAACAACAACAACAATAATAATCGTAATAATAATAATAAGATGAGCCCCAGCAGTCGGGGTTTCTGCAATTACAGTGTGAATTGCATGAGAGGATTATATGAAGTGCTCTTGGCTTAGAGGGGAAAGTAAGAAGCTTCAGCTTGCGAGGAGCAAGCAGCTGCTTGGGGCCGTGCACCTGCCGGTTCCAAGGCTGTTTTCACCTCGAGAGGAAAACAGGCCCCTTCTCTTTTCTTTTCACAGGCCCCAATCCAAAAACCACCTCTAAGAAAGGGGTTGAAATGGGGAGAAAAAATGGAGAGAAAAGAAAGGCGGAAGAAAATAAAACTAAAAAAGTTCGTCCACAGCGGCAAGAGAGGCTCCCCCACTTAGAAAATCGCGGAACTGGCGAGCAGAGGGAAGGGTAGGGGTGGGAGCGAGGGGGGCGACAAGTGGGAGGGAATGACTTCATTTTAATGCAGCAACAGACAGCGCGCGATCCGATATTGGCAAAGTTTCAAGGAAAATGGGGAGGGGGTGCGCGAGGGGGCGGGAGGAGAAGAAAGGACTCTTTTACTGTTTCAGGCGGCTAAGTCTTCCCGAAGAGCATAAGCTCAACTCGACACTCTGGGAATAGCAATGAGGCACACACAACAATCAAAACACACTATAAATCTGTTTGATGATTCAAACACATCATGCATCTGCACCCACAAAATAGGACTTCAATTAAATAACCTTGCAGATTTGAACAGGAAAGAAGGGAGAGCGTGAGGATTTTTAATTAGTAACTCCCAAGACCAGCACTTCTGTAAAAAGTAGGTGTTTGCACCACACTTTCTTCTAAACGGAGCTGTAAGCGTGTGTGCTGCTAGAGAGCGCCGGACAGCTCCTCCCTAATATTGGCTCAAAGCTGTGTTTTCTTTCTTTAGCAAGAAGACTGGAGGAACTGGCTTCAAGGAGGCCTTTACCAAAGGAGTGAAAGGCACCTACATGAGGCTTTTTCATACACATCTACACAGATACATGCATAGCCACGGAACCTTTTCCAGGACTTCAGGGAAACGCCATATGGTTTACTCGAAAAAAACACACTAACAGAAAAAGTAATAATTTTTCACTAATAGTAAAAAACACCAATAGAAAAAGAAGAAAAGCCCATGCCTCACATCAGGTCATTGTACGAACTATAATTTCTGTTCCCCAGAATTTTTACTTACAGGATTTCTATTTCTATGATAGGGATAAATGACTCCCCTACACAAGCATTACTTGGTTTTTGAGTATGTGATCTATCATGTATGTTTTTGTCCACATGATAGAATAACACAGTTAGCAGTGAATGATGTGCTTGAGTGCTCCAGAAAAGGCCTTTTTTTGTTATTAGAGAGACCCAGATTCACTTATTTCAGACTGACTTCTAAATAAGTTTGGCCTGGACTCTGCTTGCTTTAAGAAAATCAAAAGGAAATAATTCATATTGAAAAGTGGGAAAGCATTTGTGAGGTTCTCTTTTTGGAATCTTAAAAACACTTTTCTCTTTTCTTGAAAATTTATTCTACCTATAAACCTAAGCAGAGATTTGGAGGGATGGGAAGAAGTTTCTGAAAATTCCCGGGCTATACTCCCCACCCCCACAAAAGGCTCCAAATACATCAGTTATCTGACAAAATATAAATAAAATCTATTTGAAATACAAGCATTTTTCTCAGCATAAATCTTTGAGATTAATATGAAGACTAATAAAAGAAAGCCAAATGTTCAAATTAATAAAACATGAAAATTAACTAAATCATTCTTTAGGGTTTGAAAATGTAAATGAATCACAGAAAGGGACCCTAGAGTTCAAGAGTAGGAGCATGAAGCTAAAAATGTCTCACCACATTTATATTTTCAAAGACTGATTTGACCAGTTGGGAGAGGTTGAACGATGGCAACAGTTATACTGCTTAGAAAGCATCCAACTTTGGGTCAAAAACAGAGTTAGAAAGGAATGCAAGCCAAGGACATTGGGTACACCCATCAGTCCCAGTGAAAACAATGCCTCTTTTAAACTTTAGGTAAAATATGAATAAAGGATGGACAATTTTGTTCATCATGGAAGTGCGAATTACCCGTATGTAACCTGTAGAATCAGCAAAGTACAGACACTCTACACACTACCCCCTGTCAGTTTCCCCTCAGTAAATGGGTAAAGCTTTGCCTTCCACTTAGAGAGAGGTGAGATTTGGGGTGAGTTCTTCCCTAGTAGAAATGAGGAAGTGACTGGGAGGCAAGTCTCAATCCCAACTCAGTGTGGGCTTGAGGACATAATTTGCTCTCTCAGTATTTTTATCTATGACACAAGAAAGCTGAATCATTAATTAGTCTCAAAGATGTCATCTGATTCCAAACTCCTTTGATTTCATGGGTAGAACCAGACAAGACTGATAGTACATTTTGCACCAAGTAGTAGACAGTGAGTTAGGGTTAGTGTTAGTTGCTCAGTTGTGTCTGACTCTTTACAACCCCACAGTGTAGCTTGGCAGGGTCCTCTGTCCATGGGATTCTCCAGGCAAGAATACTGGAATGGGTTGTTATTCCCTTCTCCAGAGGGCCTTCCTGACCCAGGAATCGAACCTAGGTCTCCTGCATTAAAAGCAGATTCTTTACCATCTGAACTCCAGGGAAGTCCTAAGTAGTAGACAAGGAGATTTCTGTTCCTCTTCCACTCCCAAGATTAAAATCCCCAAAGAGGTGAATCCCCAAAACTCACAACTTTGATGGAAGCTTTTCAATTAGGCTGAGAAACCTCAAAGGAGTCTAAAAGAATAAAAGGAAATTGCTTGTTATGAAGTCCCTGGAAGTTCTGAACATTCACCCATCTTTAAAGCCCCAGAATCTTCAAGGTGGATCATGTTAGTCTGTGGTCAGAATCACAGTGGAAAATGGGTGAGAGCCAAGTTTTTGGACTGTTCATAACCTCCTCCTCCAGACTCAAACTCACACCCAACAGTGAGACACTGCTCTTAGTGGGAGTGTATCCTATCAGGTGCTAGGAGGCAAAACAATTGGAGAGCTACGGTGTTACCTTACCTCCCACCAAGCCAGATTCCAGCCATCTCTCAAGCTTCTGTTTTCCTTCAAGAAGATATTGCAGATCATTTCACATTAATCTTTCTCCTTTACAAATTGGTACCATAAAAATTATAGCATTCATTTGACATTAATTAAGCCTTGTGACATCTCATATTTTTATTTTAATTTTTAAAGCAGCACATCCTCAAAGATGATACTACTTCAGTGTTCCTCAGGTTGATTTTGTAGTCAGAATCTGGTACATGTTAGATAAAACAAAGCAAATTTTATGGCAAAATGTCTCAGGGCAATTAATTAATTAACCAATGTCCACTGTGACACTCCAAGTGACAGCTATCTATACAACATCACTTGGTCTTCCCAACCTTACTTTAAAAAAAGCCTTTATCAGAACCTTCCTATACTTTTGGTAGGAATGTAAATTGGTACAACCACTATGGGAAACAGTATGGAGGTTTCTTTAAAAACTACAAATAGAACTGCCATATAATCCAGCAATTTCACTCCTGGGCATGTATTTGGAAAAGACGAAAACTCTAATTCAAAAAGATTCACAAGAGCCACAATGCTTATGTTAGTACTACTTACAATAGCCAAGATATGGAAGCAACCTAAGTGACCATAAACAAGTGAATGGATAAAGAAGATGTGGTATTTTGTATATATATATATATATATATATAGTGTATATATATATATATATATATAGTGTATATATATATACACAATAGAATATTAGCCATAAAAAAGAATGAAATATTGCTATTTGTAGCAACAGGGATGGACCTACAGATTATCATACTAAGTGAGGTAAGTCAGAGATAAATAAATACTATGTGGCATCATTTATATGTGAAGTCCAAACAAATAATATAAATGAACTTATTTACAAAACAAAAACAGACTTCCAGACAAAGGAAACAAATTTATGGTTACCAAAAGGGAAGTTGGGGGTGAAAAATTAGGAGTATGGGATTAACAGAAACTAAAGACATTAAAATAATCAGCAAGGATTTACTGTATAGCACAGGGAACTAGAGTCAATATCTTGTAATAACCTATAATGAAGAAGAATCTGAAAAAGCATTTATATATATATATATATTTTAAAAAATGGAATCACTTTTCTATATACCTGAAACTAACACAGTATTGTACATCAACTATACTTGAAATTTTTAAAGTCTTTATCAGGAATATTTTCCAGTCTATATAACAAAATTTCATGTAAAAAGATCATTTATTCATGATCATTAATGCCACAAATATTTACTGAGAAGTCAAGTGGGCCTTAGGAAAAACTGCTGCCAATAAAGCTAGTGGAGGTGATGGAATTCCAGCAGAGTTATTTAAAATCCTAAAAGATGATGCTATTAAAGTGCTGGACTCAGTATGTCAGCAAATTTGGAAAACCCAGCAGTGGCCACAGGACTGGAAAAGGTCAATCTTCATCCCAGTTTTCAAGAACAGCAGTACGAAAGAATGTTCAAACTATTGGACAATCGCCGTCTTTTCCCATGTTAGTAAGTGTACGCATAGTCTAAAAGTTATGCTTCCAAGATATGGAATCATTCAAGCTAGGCTTCAGCAGTATTTGAGTCGAGAATTTCCAGATGTACAGGCTGGGTTTAGAAAAGGCATAGGAAACAGAGATGAAATTGCCAACATTTGCTGGATCATAGAGAAAGCAAGGGAATTCCAGAAAAACATCCACTTCTGTTTCATTGACTACACTAAAGCCTTTGACTGGGTGAATCATATCAAACTGTGGAAAACTCTTGAAGAGGTGAGAATGCCAGACCCCCTTACCTGTCTTCTAAGAAACCTGCATGCAGGTCAAGAAGCAACAGTTAGAACCTTATATGGAACAACTGACTGGTTCAGAATTGAGAAAGGACTACCACAAAGCTGTATATTGTCATTCTGTTCATTTCATTTATATGCAGAGCATGTGTGCATGCTGACTCACTTCAGTCATGTCCAACTCTTTGAGACCCTATGGACTATAGCCCGTCAGGCTCCTCTGTCAATGGGGTTCTCCCGGCAAGAGTACTGGAGTGGATTGCCATGCCCTTCTCTGGGGAATCTTCCCTACCCAGGGATTGAACCACTGTCTCCTGAGTCTCCTGCATTGCAGGTGGATTATTTGCACATTGAGCCACCTGGGAAGCCCTATATGCAGAGCACATGATGCAAAATGCCAGGCTGAATGAGTTACAAGCTGGAATCAAGATTCTTGGTAGAAATACCAATAACCTCAGATATGCAGATGATACCACTCTAATGGCAGAAAGCAAAAAAGAACAAAGAGCGTCTTGGTGAGGGTGAAAGAGGACAGAGAAAAAGCTGGCTTAAAACTCAGTATTAAAAAAAACTAAGATTATGCCATCTAGTCTCATCACTTGATGGCAAATAGAAGGGGAAAAGGTGGAAGTAGTGGCAGATTTCCGCTTCTTGGGCTCTAAAATCACTGCAGATGTTGACTGCAGCCATGGAATTAGAAGAGGATTGCTTCTTAGAAGGAGAGCTTTGACAAACCCAGAAGGCGTATTAAAATGCAAAGACATCACTTTGCTGACAAAGGACCAATAGTCAAGGCTATCGTCTTTCCACTAGTCATGTACAGGTGTGAGAGTTGGAATGTAAAGAAGGGGAACACCAAAGAATTAGTGTTTTCAAAGTGTGGTGTTGGAAAAAACTCTTGAGAATCCCTTGGACAGCAAAGAGATCAATCCAATCAGTCCTAAAAGAAATCAACCCTGAATATTCATTAGAAGGACTGATGCTGATGCTGAAGCTCCAATACTTTGGCCACCTGATGTGAAGAACTGACTCAATGGAAAAGCCCCTGATGCTGGGAAAGATTGAGGGCAGGAGGAGAAGGGGACGACAGAGGATGAGATGGTTGGATGGCATCACTGACTCAATAGACATGGGTTTAGACAAACTCCAAGAGATGGTGAGGGGCAGGGAGGCCTGACATGCTGCAGTCCATGGGATCACAAAGAATTGGATATAACTTGGCGACCGAACAACAACCCTCTTGGTTGGAGAAAAATTGCTAGGAAGTTAGAACCCTTTCTCCATGGGGTGACATCAGAAGTGAGGATGGGAGAGTGCTATCAAATTACTGACATATGTATAATGATTCACAATTTATAGTTTTTCTCATTTATTTTATATATATATATAAAACATGATATACATTTTTATGCCCCCTTGAGAACTGCCACATAGAAATACCTTGTATTTATTTCTGTTTTAATTTGCATCTTCTGAGAAAATACATTTCCTTTAGAGTTTTCCTGTCCCTTTTTCCTGTAAAATACTTCTAAACTCAGATGATAGTGAAAGGCAAATTAAGTTTGGGCCTCCTCTGTAAGTCTTTTTTACATATAAACTTTAGGGTAAAACTGATTAAGCAGTAGCTATGAAATTCTCAAAGTGAGAACAGGTAATCTTTTTCAAATTAGTGAGATTTAAACATTGAAAGCCCTGTGATCAGTACAAATCACATGAAGGAACTTTTTGTTTGTGGCTGGTAAAGATTTGGGCTTCCCAGTTGGCACAGCTGGTAAAGAATCCTCCTGCCAATACAGGAGACCAAAGAGACATGGGTTCCACCCCTGGGTTGGGAAGATCCCCTGGAGGAGAAAACGGCAACCCACTCAAGTATTCTTGCCTAGAAAATTCCGTAGACAGAGGAGCTTAGCAGGCCACAGTCTGGGCGGTCGCAAAGAGTCAGACAGAACTGAGCATACGCATATAAAGATTTGTATTGGCATTCCTTGGTAGAATAACTATGGAGAGACCTTGGGCCCTGGAAGGAAGCCAGCTTGACAAAGACAAGTAGTTTTGCCTGATGAAGGCCCTTAAAGAGACTGCCACATGGTTGAAGGCTCACCTTGTTGACTAGTAGGTATTCCTAATCTTTCAACCTACATGATAAGATAATTTACCACTTATTTTGAACACAGACCATCCAAATCCATTTGATAAAAACCTGTGATTGATCATTTAAAACAGAAATAAAATAGCCTACATTCTCCCTTCCTAGTATAATTTATGAGGAAAAATATAAGGTAGGTCTTTCCTGTCCCTACCAGCACAGGAAAGAAGGATCCTTCCTCCACTCCCATTTTTTCCTATCTAGCTGTGTAGAGAAATTTTCTTTGGATTTTAAAAATCAAACATAGGAAACCTGGTGGCAGGAGGTGGTAGGAGGATGGGAAGGTGGAAAAGACAGCAGTGTGTGGGAAACAAAGCTGCTATAAATGTGACAGACTCTGGCAGTCATTCTCTAATGAAAACAGCACTAAACTATAGTCAAACAGCCCGAGTCCTGGCCCAGGTCTACCTCTTACTGACTGTGTGATATTTTCCCTGTCTTCATGGACAGAGGAACCTGGCGGGCTACAGTCCACAGGGTCACAGAGTCAGACATGACAGAGTGACTGAGCACACATGTACATCCTCTGTTAGATTATAAGAAACTTGATGGCAGGACTCTGCCTTCTTCATTTCGGCATCCCCTGTGCCTAAGATAGTGCCTACCTCATACACAGTAGGCACTTAATAAATGTTTATAGTATCAGAAATGAATATATAAAGTTCTGCTGCAAGTCAACTTTCAAATGATGGAGACATAAATACAGAGCATGGCAACATGATACAGGGTAAGGAGAGCAACATACAGGGGGGCCTAGGATAGGATAGCCTTAACTCTTGCATTCTCCCGCATTCACTCTATTGTATTAACTTACCAGATCTGGTACTTTTGCCACTCAGTTCAAGCAAATATTCACAACTCAATTGTTTTACTGAGCTTGTGAGGTTAATAAAAATGAAATGAGAGTTTGGGAAGTAAGTTTTTAAAATTCAGGTAACTCCACCTTTCTCCAATTTTTGCATCTTTAATATAATGTCACAAAATCCTGAACTCCAGACCAATAAGAACATAAACTGTCTCAGAATCAGGAGATTAAAGCAGGTACTAGGACTAGCTGAAGTTGATAGCTTCCCACCAACAAATAGTATGATTTCTGGACAGAACTGTAAGACCCTCAAAGATTTTGACCCATAAATCTTTCCCTCCTTCCAAACTACCTTGAAATTCTTGCCATTGTAAGTTTATGCACACAGTGGTAGGTGTTGGGGTGGGCTGGATAGCTTCAGAACCCTTGCAAAAATGCCTGTCATCTTTCACTCACCTTTTCTCATTAGCATATTAGCATAATGTATGGGAATATGCCTTGTAAGTCATGGGACTTACAAGCTTTTGTAAGTCCAGCTGGTCCAATGGGACCAACTTTTTGGTCCCACAGAAAATAACTTGGCCTCAGGAAAAGAGAAATTGGAAAGGACTGGTAGATTTTATTCATGGGCATCCAACTGCGGTGATATTAGAACCAGGTGCAGCCTAGAGAAGGTAAACCAGGGATAGGTAACTTAATTAGAGCCTGGGCACTGGGCAGCTGAGGAGGAATAGTAATAATGGAAATCAAGGTCAGCATTCAATCCTGGTGTCCTGGACTCTACTGTTGTTGTTTTTAAGTAAGGCTTAGTGAGTACTGAGAATGTCCTAGCACAGGTCTTGGTATACAGTGGTGTGAATGCACATAAGGTACCTCTCCTTATGATGCACACAATCTAACGTGAGAGACAAACATTAAACAAGCAAGCATACTGACACTTCATTTTAAAACATGCTAAGAGTTAAAAGGGAAAAGAACAGTAGATTGTGAGAGAATGGTGTGGTCTACCCTTTAGATTGAATGCAAAAGTAAATTTACCCTGAAAACTCTGAAACTAATGAAGTTTAAGCTTGAAACCTCTTATTTACATGGGCTCCCCCCAAAGCTTTGGAAATAGAGGGAAGCCTACAGTGTGTTCATATGGCTATATGTTTTTGTAAATTTTGCAAACGTGAGATACTTTAACTGCAATTAGTTAAGACTTCTGTCTCTTTCCATTCTGATTTCCTCTGTCATATTTCCCCTTAACGTTGTATGAAAATGGGCATTTGGGGAATCTAGTTAGCGGAAAATTGAGATGGGAATACATCTCAATTGGGCTTGATGAGACATATTACAACGTGTAGTTAAGTTAGTGTGAGCATCCCAATTTAAGAAAGGTTTCCAGCAACAGTCCTCCCAGCCTTTTTACCAGTCATACAACAGGATGACACAAGGATGCAGGGCTAAGGGTGTGCCCTGATATGACCTTGTCCTCCACAACCTGGCATCAGAATTAGATAGGTGGTGACGGAGAAACCAGATATGAAATGCAGGGGACAAGATAGACCTTTTTCCCTGTATAAAAATTTTACTATTAAACATTTACATGGGCTTCGCTGGTGGCTCAGCAGTAAAGAATCTGACTGCGATGCAGGAGACCACCTGAAATGTAGGGGACGTGGGTTCAGTCCCTGGGTTGGGAAGATTCCCTGGAGAAGGAAATGGCAACCTGCTCCAGTGTTGTTGCCTGGGAAATTCCAACGACAGGGAGCCTGGCAGGCCACAGAGCATGGACTCAAAAAAGTTGGGCATGATTTAGCAACTAAACCACCACCACCACCAAACGTCTGCATAGTATGGCTAATAAAAATGTTATGAAGCCGAAATAAACTGTTCTAGGCTGCCAATAATAAAAGGCAACTTTTGGTTACTATAGAGTAAAACAATCTTTCTATTCTCACCATGTAATATATTACAATATCATTGTCATATGAAAAGACAATCAAAAGACATGTAGCCATGTCAATTAAATCTCAGTTAATAAAAAAAAAGGATATGTAACCAAAGAATACAGGGAAAAACAATGCATTATTTATGGTACTACTTACGTTTTTTAATTTATCATATTTTGTGATGTCTTTTCTTATCAAATTAAGCATTCAGTTTTGAGTATAAATTTATATTCATTACTTTTTTCCTTAAGGAAAATCCCCAAATTACATAAGTTTCAGGCCCTACAAAATCTGCTACTGGTCACAGCTTCATAGTGGAGATGACGTTTTGGCTAAAACCCAAGGAAAGCAAATAAAATAATCCATAAGAAAAGAAACTCCAGGGCCATGGAAAGAGTAATGTAGAAAGCCATGGAGGTAGGATGAGCTTAGAGAGTTCACATGTCAGACCACAAATCTTATTTATTTCCAACAACACTTGTTTTATTATAAAAATAATATGACTTCATTACATTAAATTTGGAAAAACTCAGAGAAACACAAATAAGAAAATAAGCACCATATGCATGACAATTTTTTACTGGAAAAAAAAATATCACTCCAGTTATATCACAGAACTCTGAAGCAGATAGGATGTCTCTAGAACGATCTGGAACCTGGCAGAGTTTTAGAGCATTATGCAAATATAAAAAATCTAGTCAATCTCATCATCATCATCATTATCAATGACCAGTCAGGGAAAGAAATTAAAAATACCCTCTCTTAAATTTCTTGCCAAGGTTCTCTGGCTATGGAAATAAGCATAGCAACTTTGTGGCAGTGGGGCTTCCCTGGTGACTCAGCAGTAAAGAATCTGCTTACCAATGCAGGAGATGTGAGTTTGAGCCCTGGGTGAGGGAGATCCCCTGGAGAAGAAAATGACAACTCACTCCAGTAATTCTTCCCTGGGAAATCCCATGGACAAAGGGGCTTGGTGGGCTACAGTCCATGGGGTCACAAAAGAGTTGGGCATGACTTAGCAACGAAACAACTCTGTAGCAGTAAAGGCTGAGATGAAGAGGGGTCCTTTGGGATTTCTAATTAAGTGAATACTCATTGTTCTGCTGTCCAGCACCCTCCCTTATTCTAGAAACAGCCCCTCTACTTTTAGGGAACTAACCCTACCACTGCTTCAATCATATGACTCTGATAGAAAGTGATGGTCACTGTTTCTCTTCCCAACTCCCAACCTCAATTAATGAATTTGGGAATGAGCACAAATTGGGCAAATCTGAATTTGATCTAGCTGGAGTTGGATTGGCCCTCTCTGTGACAGTAAAGACAGGAGCTGTGTACCTGGAGCAACAGAAAACTATGTTTCAAGCCAAACAGAAGTTGGTCTAAGAAAAAGCTAAGGATCTGAGAGAGGAGCAGAGAAGGAGGATGAAAAATGTTCTGGTAGCTATACCCAAAGAGTTTCTATTTCAAGGCATGTCTGAGACCAAACTGCCCTCACCTGCTGATTGGGTAGGTAAAACGGTAAATCTCCATTTTGCTCAAGTTAGTTTAAGTTGTATGCCTGCCATTTGGAACCAAATCATCCCCAGTATGCTAAATGTGAATGTCCTGTGGATCTTTATCATTATAAGGCTCTAGGCTGGATTTAGGGATACTAATAAGTAGAAAGGAACAAGAATTAGCATATACTGTGTGCCCAGTGCATTTCAGGGACTATGTGCAAATTACTTAATTTCATCCTTACAGCAATTCTAGAAAGAAGGTATTGCTTTTACGAAATTGAGTTTTAGTGTGGTTGGCAACTTGTCCACATTCTCACAAGAAGTAACAGAGGCAAAGTTTGAATTTAGACCTGACTGCATATCCCAGATATTCCTCAGCTACATGTTGCCCATTATGGGATCTTATAATACAGTTTAGAAGAGAGATATTTATAGAGATAACATAACAAGATAAAAGCTGATACAAATAAGGGTGGGAAAAGAGAGAAGAAGGATTGAGTATGGATTGACCCACTGCCCACAGGACCACCCAGTTCTAGGTACCAAATTGGAATCTTGAAGCCCTGTTACTCATTTAAATCCTGTCCTTGCCATGAACCTAAAAAAGGCATTGTTACTAGATAAGTGCTCCTCACTTAAATATGTTCAGATCTGTAAGCTAGAAGTAGCAAATAAAATCTTCAAAGACTTAGCAATTTACTGGAGTAATGTTTAACCAAGTCTATAATAAAATGTGGAAGGATCAGCAAAATACAGCCATCCAAAGACAGGGCAGGGAAAATGGGTCTAAACCACAGCAGAACTTACTTCTTTATATGGGAAAACTGTTGACTGATAGTGAGGGCTGTTAAACAATGAAATGGGTTTCCAGGGCAAGCTCAGGAATCTCCTCATCCACAGGCCTTTAAAATAGTAAAATTTTCTTAGTCTGAATGGCTTTACGTGTGGTCTTCCTGGAAGCGGAATGGGGTTAAGGAGTTGCAGAGGGAGGGATGACCTTCTAATTCCCTTCCCAAAGCCTGGGATTCTCCCTACCTGTCATCACCTGGAGGAAGGGGCTTTGCCATTTGATAACCTGCCCCCTGTCTCCTAGTTCTTGTCTACCTTAGTAATACATTCATTCACAACTGCTGTAGAAATGATTGAAATATTTAGACATAATGGAGGAAGTTTAATAGGGTCCAGTGGGAAACCCAGGTGTTTAGATCAGCTTAAAAATAATAACCACCTCCCCTGCCGGGGTCTTTCTATTCACAATCAGCTCTGCTTTTATTCTTAACCATAAAGGCTACCTCAGACAGGAAATTATTCACGTGATTGGTCTTTACAAGTGCTGTTGGGTTTAAACTGAGGGCTGTAGAGGTCATTAGTGGGCAGCCATGTGATTAACCTTTGCTAGCCCGTTGCTTTCACACTTTGTTAACAGCTTCCATTATTGCCCCTCTGAGTCTTGAGGAAGCTGTTTATTGACAGTATTAAAAATACATAGCTACAAATTCTTAAGAGCCGCGTGTTAAAGGAAAAAAAAAAAAAAGCCCTCCTGACATCTTATAGCTAGCCTACTGGGGAAATGGGAAACCTCTAATTTGCCATAAAGGTTTATCAAGAACTACATTAAGTAACACTACACTTAGCTCAATGGTAGTCGCTGATGTTGCTCCTTTCTTTCATTTTTATACATGTGACGGTGACACCAGAGAATTTTAATATTTGAGACAAGAGGTATAAAATCTCTGGATGTATTTGAGGCTTGATCTCTGTTATTCCTGAGGATATTAGGTTACATATGTTTGGGGAGGACAGAAGGCAAGGTGTTGATAAGAAAAATGTCTCTCCCAAGCAAAGTCAAGCCCTCATCCATGTAAAATGACCAAGAGTTTCAGAAAGGATTTTTGTGTGTGATTCAGTACTTATTCTGATGGGAATAAATAATGGTTGTTTCAGTTTTCACCCCTCTCCTCACCCCCACCCTGGGCTATAAAATGTCTTGGGAGGCATTTCCTAGAATTGTTTGTGCAAGAAAGACCATATTGATGTCTCCCAACCAATAATATGCCTAAACCCTACTTAAAGGATGGCATTCTTCAAATGATCCTCAGTCTATGACCCCTCCCACTGCCCCTATGACCTTCCTGCAAGAATTGAATGGCCTTTCTATGACCCGCCCCCCACCTCAGCATAAGATTTCCTCCCAAGCACTTTCCTTTTACTTTCTGAATTCCAGTGAAGAATTTAACTCCTTTATTCAGAAGTATCTAAAGCTTTCCCCCTCCTAAGTCAGAATTCACATTCAAGCCAGAAAAGGCCCCAGAAGACGATTCTTCCAGAGATTTATCTCTTGGTTATATATATGCATATATAGTACATTATGTGTGTGTGTGTGTGTGTGTGTGCATGCTAAGTTGATTCAGTCGTGTCCAACTCTGTGCTCCCTATGGACTGTAGCCTGCTGCCAGGCTCCTCTGTCCATGGGATTCTCCAGGCAAGAATACTGGAGTGGGTTGCCATGCCCTCCTCCAGGGGAATCTTCCCAACCCGGAGATCGAACCTGCATCTCTTAATTCTCCTGCATTGGCAGGCAGGTTTTTTACCACTAGTTCCACCTGGGAAGCCTATATATGTATATGTATATGTATATGTATATGTATTTATATACACATACAATAAATAATACACCTGACATATATTTGCATATATATAAAATAAATGAGTAGGAAAGGAAATCATTAGAATTCATATAAAATTTCTGTGCTCAAGAGATTAAGAGAAAGGGACAATGTACAAAAGAGAGATGATTCTCCTTCAGTTGCGTTGACTTTTTGTTTCTATTTTGATTCTATTGCTCTAACATTCATATGCTGTTTAAAATGTGCAACTATAGACCCAAACTCTTTTTTTCTGAGAATAATCACAGGGCAAGTATTGTCTCTCTCAAAGAAAAATATGAATTAATTTACATTCCGATTAAAAGCAGACAAGCATAGTAAGTGAGACTGCTGCCTTCTTCCAGAACTGTTACATGCTATAATGATCTCTGATGTTTGTGTGAATTGTTCTAAAGTCCGGACTTTAGTTCCTGCATATACACTCTGGTCAAAAAATCCAAACAAACAAACAAAAAAAATCCAAACAAACGTAAAAGGTTTGATTTCCTTTTTAAAATGCATTTATAACTTTTAAAACTAAAAGACCACATATTCCTGTATTTCATGATGGAAGGGTAGAAGGGAAGTTGTTGCTAGGATAAGACTTCATATTTTATGTCAAATTGTATCTGGAAGCTCATTTTAAAAGTGGAATTATAACCCGCTCGCCCCCCCCAAAAGCAGAGATTTGAGATGAAAATGCCAAAATAACCTTAATTATAGCTTTGTTGGGGGATGTGACATTAAAATATCAGTCAGTGGAAAACTTCACATTGTTAATGTGTCACTCAAAAAATTTGAAATTTGTGTTATACCATTACTATTTATTTGTACATTCTTGGTCTCTTATATATCTCTTGCTAGATAAGAGCCCAAATCACTATAACAGTGGTCCAACATTTTCAGATTTCTTTTACAATCAGAGTTAAATATAAATTACTGTAGGCTTCTTAATGTAAAACCTTGGTTACGCTTTTGCAGATTTTCAAAATTGGGCTGATAATCATATATAATTTTTAGCATAGAAAAATAACAAAATTCAATTTGACCTATAATCTTTCTATTTTTTTCCACAACATTCAAAATAATATTGTGGCATTAGGAAAAAACATACAGTAGCCTCTAACATCAAGCTAGTATTTCTTAACCTAGACTTATTGTAGACAATAATTGGTTTTCTCTGCTCCCTTTCCCAAGCTGCATGAGAAAGGAAACCATGGAAACTGGGACACCATAAAGCAATGCTTTCTAACCTCAGCCGAGCTCTCACTGATCCTCAGGAATGGTTTTACACATCCCTTGTTGACTAATTATTATAGGAAACCACCATCCATCCTCAAGGGCCCACCCCTTGACTTCCTTCAACTTAATCTTACTCACAGGGGATGACCTTCACATTTGCTTCATTGAGGAAATTCAGGCAGCGTGAGCCCCTTACACTGGTCCTTGACTAAACTAGACCTGGGCCTTGACCTGCCTGACTGGCTTAGCTGGACCTAGTCTGTGCCATTCTCTTAAGTTCTCTCCCCCTATGCTCCCCACCCTCACAAGGCAACCCCAACTTGACTGTTCATCTTTCTTTAAGGTGTATACATTGTTACCTAGTCCCAGCTAACCTTGATCTGGAGTATAATACAACTCTTAACAGCATCTCCTATCTCTTCTGCCAGCGCCCCCATCCCTATGTCTGAGAATACACCCAGCTCTTCCTTATTCTTACATATTTCCTTTAAGACCTCTCTATCACCATTTCCACTTCTCCAAGACTTTCTCCTTGTCCCTCTTCCTTACTTTCTGTCTTATAATCTCTGTCTTCACTGTCTTTGGTAATCTCATCAAATCAAGAGCTTCTACTCTGATCTCTAAGTAGTGAATTCCTCAATCGCTATATTAATATTTTTTAATTTTCAGAGTCATTGATCAAATCCTCAAACTAAAATCCACCTTCCCCTTCAAATTGGCCCTTCTTCTCAACTTCTTCATTTCAATAGATATGTCATAAATGTCCCAGAGCCATAAGTATTTGTTCTCTCTCTCTATGGCAAATGGATTGTCGCAACACTTACAATGAAATTATAAGTACTGCATCCTTTCCATGGTCAAAAATTTTCTGTGTAATCTCTGTAACGTTGTACCCCTATATTCTCCCTGATTTATTATGATTTGGTCATTCTGGCTTGATTTCTGCTTCTCAGGCCCACCAAGTTTGTTCTCTCCTTGGAGTTTTTGTGTATTATCTGGTCTACTCTTGACACTTTTCTACCCCCCAGATCATTCCAGGGTGGCTCCTGGTCATCAGACCAAAATGTCACTTCATCAAAGAGATGGTCCCAGGAAACTCTGTCATATCACACTGTTTCTATTATTTCCATAACAACTTTCATGCTGATTAACCAGATAGGGTTTAAAAATGAGTAACTAAACTACAGTAGTGACAACAGACAAAGGAAAATATAGGCTTGAGAAATGATTAAGAAGCAAAACCAAGAGAATTTGATGACATTTATAGAAGTAGCAAGGGTGAAAGTATAATGAATTATTCCCAAATTTCTGTCACAGAGGACCAGATATATGATGGAGTTATTAAGCAGAATCAAAAGTACAGGGTAAAGAACTGATTTTGGAAGACAAACAGTTCAGTTTATGATGTGCTTAAATTGTGGTTGTTTACAGTACAAATTGGAAGATTTCATACAGGCAATTGGAAATATGGGTCCAAAACTCATGGGAAGGTACTGAAAACTATATGAATAGAAGACAGGAGGTATGAAGGTTAAAAGAAGAGGGACCCAGAGAAGACCATTGGAGAGTACCAACGTGAAAGGGAAGAGACTCATGAAATCAAAGGACAGCAAGGTGAGAAGGGAATTGTGGAAGCCAAGCAGGTGTTTCAAGAATAAGGGGGAAATCAACAATGTAAAACCATAGGTATATAACTCCATTGCTAACACTAGCAAGCAGGTACTCTTCCTACCCCCTTCTGATGTCTATGTGAGAAGCTTTCTGTATCTCCTTTATACTTTAAATACTTTATTACACAAAAGCTGTGAGCAATCCAGCCTCGTCTCTGGCCCCGGATTGAATTCTTCTCCTCCGGAGGCCAAGAACCCCGGCGTCTTTGCATGATTCAGCAACAAACTTTCACCATGCTATTGGATTTGGCAGGTATCTCATTAATGAATTTAGTCAGAGCCATTTCAGAGGCAAGGCAGATGCAAATGTCAGACCAATGTTAAGTTGAGGAGGAGTGTAGTAGCCAACGTAACAGGAAGAAAAAGACTTCAAATAAGTCTCAAGCTATTGAAAGAGAAAAGATAAAATGCATTACTTACAGGGGAATACAAATGGTGATTTTCTTTTTGATGATTAGAAAGTGTTAGCTGTGGTGGTATTGAGAGAAAAAATGGTATCTTGAGAGACAAATTTTCAGTCTCCCTGATTGACACTGGCTTATTATTTCTAGTCTTATCTTACCCATAATGCCTCCAGATTGGAGCTTCAATGTGAGAGGAAGACACTGGAAGGGGAGGAGGTAGATAAGAAACCTAGGACCCCCATCATTATACCTCCAGCCAGTTCCGAATACCTGAACTGCAACTGATGGATAATTCAGCACTTCTCTATACATGGTGCCATGTTTTTTACCCCGCCCAGACTGAATGTTGCTTGGGATCCAGAGGGTGTTTAAGGAATAGTGCATGTACCTTGGAAGAGAAAAATACTCCATGTGTCTTTAACTTAAAATGATGAACTTTCATCCTTCCCTGAAACTCTCTGCATTCTAAACAAAAATACATCTATGCATCAAAATGCACTGAAAAGTCCTAGCACACTGTAAATAAATTTCAAACTTTCAGCTATAAAATTATTTAATGCCCCTTAATATCATTCCTAATTAGAGAATAAAAAATAAAGGAATGCTAGTATTTACAAATAATTCAGTATTCATCTTACTCTCTGACACCCATGCTTGGCAGAAAAGCAGTGTAATCTTTTTTATAATCCTCTTTCATCTTGAGACTTCTTGATCTGAGTCTGTTTAATTAGCTCTTAGATAATAGCTACTGGCTTGGAGCCTGAAGCAGATCACCTGGCTGTGTGACGCTGAGCAAGTCATTGTGCTTCTCAGAACGTGAATATCTTACCCCATCTACTTTCAGCTCAGTTACTTTATGAAATTAAATTTTACATTACACCATTATCATTCACTCTATTGTAGGTGAGATAAACTGCAAACCTATCAGAAAAATCTTCTGAGATAGCTAGCAGAAAGTTGGAACAGCTACAGTGGAGCTTACAAGGTCATTCATAAGGGAAAGATCATTTAATGTTCCTGTAAACTGCTATTGTAATTCATTCTTCCATAAAGATTACCTCTGTTGTACTAGCAATGCCGTTCAGCAAGACCTTGGGTTATCAGCCAAATAAATGCCACTTCAGTAAATTATTGCTGCCTGGGGCCAGCTTTAACTTGTATCGTCAAAATTTTTCCTGTCTAAAATTCTACTGTAGGTTTTTCATTCATAAACCCTGCTCCCCCTGGCTTTACTGCTTGCCCTCTTACAACTTTCCCCCTCTTTGTCGTTGGCAAAGAGAGCCCTATTGTGTACAGTAACACCAGAGAGCTTCACCAGTGATGTAAAAGAGTCACATTCAAATAGTGTTTTAGGTAGAACAAAATACAAAGGCCCACTGAACATTCCCTTACTGTGTGAAAATTATTGCCTGCATCTTTGCACCACAGTTCTGGGAATTCAATGCAAAAGAGATGTGTTCAAAAGTATATGACTTGCTCCCGTGTATGATCATGAGACAATAGAGGAGCACTAAACTTTGTGACAATTTTTCAAGTTTGTGGCTCTATGCAAAATTTCACCAACTTTCCATCACTTGAACTGAATTCAAAATGGATTCAGAAAATGTGGTACTTGTCTAAATGAAAATAAATATTGTTTCAACAGTCTTTTTTCCCCTTTAAATTGATGGTTAAGTGTATAACAAAAGGAGAAAACAACAATGTATATACATTCTCGTCTGAAAAAGCCAAAAAAAAAAAAAAAATGCCACCCACATACACAGACTACCACACACAGTCACTTTATGAAGAAAAGTCAGATGCCATATAGGGTAACTATTGAGTATTGATGACATTTTTTCTACTCCATACAAATTACTCCTGCTAAAGTGCATCCAGCTTGTTTTTTTGCCAGTGTGTCCGTCCATTATGTTGTCAAGTGTAGATTAAGGACACATTCTAGGAGCATTCTTCATAAGGACATTTCTCTCAGTGCTACTTAAACATGGCCTCTCATGTACATCCTCTGCGTCACTGGCCTTTGATAATCAGTAAAGTATTTTTTCCTGAAAAAAAATGAGTAGAATAAAGCTCTTCCAGGAAAAATCAACGAATATAAGTAGGTAATGGAGGTTGAGGGTACAAAGCTCAGAAACCTAATACAAATTCTCCTTAAGGACATATCATTCCCTTGTAACATGAGGATGACTGGGAAGGCCCTGATATATTCCTCTTGAATCTTAAGTGATTCTAGAGCAACTTTCACCAAGTTGTTAGAACTGGTGCCTTTAAAAGCATTATCCCGGTCCCTCATAAAGAGAAACCTGATTAACCCCCACAAGGCAGACTATACTAGCTTGAGGTGGGGATTCTTGTATTTACATCAAGTAAGAATGTGCCGCAATGTTTAAGAACTGGTAACCCAGCAGAGAAGTAAAGTTACACTGCTGCTGCTGCTGCTGAGTCATGTCAGCCGTGTCCAACTCTGCGCGACCCCATAGACGGCAGCCCACCAGGCTCCCGTCCCTGGGATTCTCCAGGCAAGAATACTGGAGTGGGTTGCTATTTTCTTCTCCAGTCCATGAAAGTGAAAAGTGAAAGTGAAGTCGCGTCGTGTCCGACAGTCGGAGGCAGCCCACCAGGCTCCTCCATCCATGGGATTTCCCAGGCAAGAGTACTGGAGTGGGTTGCCATTGCCTTCTCCAAAATTACACTATGAAGTTCTAAATTCTCCTTGTTGCCTCCTTTGTTTAACTCATTCTCTCCCTCTGATTCCATGCTAAGCATTTATTCATTAATTTAACAAATATTTGTTGAATACCTCACATTTGCCAGACACTTTTGTTCAATAATGAACAAAATATACAAATTTCTGTTTTTATTTTTCATCTCTCTCTCAGGGTTATGTATCAAACTAAAGTAGAGCTGTCTTCTTGCCCCCAAATCTTGATGATCTGCACTTTCACTTAGGAAGGGGGGTCACTTGTCAGAAAGAAAACCATCTCATTTATTAGAGTAAACAAAGGTCATCAACAATCATTCACTCATTCACTCACCAATTACTGATGCGCATCCCCTAGATGCCAGGATGTAGGCTTCAAAGTGGCAACAGCAAGATGAAAATCACATAGTCCTTGGCTTGACAGGGATTATGTATTTTTGCAATGTGAACATACTACCAATTAGTAGCTTTTAAATTGAATTTGAATTTTTGAAGTCTTCTGATAGCTGAAAGTTATTTGTTGCTCTTTTTGCCCAGGCCAAGTACTTCTCCTGTTTCACTTAAGTATAGACTCTAGGGATAATGATCATTTTCAAAAATATGCTACTGCCCAACTTGGAATGGGTAAGCTAGACTTGGACGTGCATCTGAGTGTTCTCACTCTATTTTCCATAGTCACAACTCCTATTATGGTTTCAATTAGCTACAGTAACTAAAATTAATATTTCATTACACTTTTTTGATCATGCTTTAATTTACCTAACAATAATGACCAGGGCATAAAATAGCCCAAGTCTTTTGTTTAAGGTCTGGTGAACAGAACCATATGCCTAACCTCAACCCTTTGGGGAATGGACATTCAGAAAGTATTTACATGGCTCCTCAATTTTATTTATTATTTTCCTGTTGCTTTTTTCGGTCTTTGTGGCTTTGTTTACTCACTACATGTGGGGGGTGAGGCTAGAGTCAGGGGTTTTGCTTTACTTCTGGAATTATGGCATTTGAGAGTTGCCGCATTTGTCATCCATTATGCCTCTTTTCTGTTAATTGTTTACTCTGGTCAAAGTCTACACAAAAATTAACAATTTTTTCTTTTCTTTTTCTGGTTGACTGTGTGTGTGTATACTCAACCAGGGGAGAGTGAAAAAGCTGGCTTAAAACTCAACATTCAAAAAACTAAGATCATGGCATCCAGTGGCAAATAGGTGGGATAACAATGGAAAGAGTGACAGACTTTATTTTCTTGGGCTCCAAAATCACTGCAGACAGTGATTGCAGTCATGAAATTACTTGCTCCTTGAAAGAAAAACTATGACAAACCTAGACAGCATATTAAAAACCAGACACATCACTTCACTCACAAAAGTCCATATAGTCAAAGCTATGGTTTTTCCAGTAGTCATGTATGGAAGTGAGAGTTGGACCATAAAGAAGGCTGAGTGCCAAAGAATAGATGCTTTCGAATTGTGGTTATGGAGAGGACTCTTGAGACTACCTTGGACTGCAAGAAGATCAAATCAGTCAATCCAAAAGGAAATCAACCCTGAATATTCGTTGGAAGGACTGGTACTGAAGTTCCAATATTTTGACCACCTAATGTGAACAGTCAGCTCATTGAAAAAGATCCTGATGTTGGGAAAGATTGAGGGCAGGAGGAGAAGGGGGCAACAGAGGATGAGACGGTTGGATGGCATCACTGATTCAGTGGACATAAGTTTAACCAAACTCTGGGAGATAGTGAAGGACAGGGAAGCCTGGCTTGCTGCAGTCCATGGTGGTCACAAAGAGTTAGACATAACTTAGGGACTGAACAACAGCATGTGTTGAAAGGCACATAGAATCTCTGCTGCTGCTGCTGCTGCTAAGTCACTTCAGTCGTGTCCGACTCTGTGCAACCCCATAGACAGCAGCCCACCAGGCTCCACCGTCCCTGGGATTCTCCAGGCAAGAATACTGGAGTGGGTTGCCATTTCTTTCTCCAGTGCATGAAAGTGAAAAGTGAAAGTGAAGTCGCTCAGTCGTGCCGACTCTTCGCAACCCCATGGACTGCAGCCTACCAGGCTCCTCCGTGCATGGGATTTTCCAGGCAAGAGTACTGGAGTGGGTTGCCATTGCCTTCTCTGTAGAATCTCTAGAAAAGGTATTTAATAACTGGCAGGCATCACTATTATCACCAGTATTTCTTCCAAATTCTCCTCCATTCTTTACCTCATTCCCATCCCCTGACCTCTCTCATTTCCCTTTTTTCTTTTCTTTTTGCGTTCTCATTCTCCTTTACCCTGTTCTATGAGTGCCTCAGCTCTGTGAGTGGTGCCCAAAGGCCCTCCAGTAATACTCAGAGACAAAGATGTTGCTGATTCATGCTCTCCATGACCAGTCAGACAAGAAATACCAGAGTGAATGCCATCTAAGAAATACTATCTTGTGTAGAAAGATATTCAGTGCATCTAATCAATGCAGTGTAACTGAAGTTAATTACCCTATTGTCTGAAAATGTTGAGTTTCTTTTCTACAAGTAATATCAAGACCCACAAATTTAACATTCCTTCATTCATTTACTTACTCCTCTAGAAAGTGTATTAAAGATATATAATGCGCTAGATCTTCTGCTAAAATTGAAGCTATGAAAGATTTCTTTCTTATCTTTGTATCAACTCACTCTACAGATATTTGTTGAATAAACAGCAAGTGAATGATGAACAGCCCAAAATTTCCAGTTATGAAGACACTAAAAAGAAAAAAATAAAATTTATATTCATGAATGTAGGTCATGTACACATACTATAGCTATTTTTCAATTAAAATGAGTCAGCAACTTCTATGTGTTAGGTTCTGAACTGGATGATAAGATACAAAGATGAAAAGACAAGACCTAGTCCCTGCTTATCATCCATTCATCCACTTGGTAAACATTTTCAAATATCTACTTTGTGCCAGGAGTGGAGTAAGAGTTACAGACATAGCCCTGATCAGGGTAGACATGGACCCTGATCTCATGAAACTTATTTCCTAGTATGGAAAATATAAGAGAAAACAAACATAACCTACCTCTAAATAAGAATATAATTACAAATGATGAGGAGAGCCATACATAAGACAATAACAGACTTAAATGGACAGGACAGCTACTTTAGATAGTTTAGTATGTGACAGAAAAGTCATCTGATAGTTAAAATTCACTATTTACATATTTGCCTGTCAACCTATAAGATCTGTTATTCTCTCCTTCATTCCCCCCAAAAAACTGAAGGAGCAATAAAATATCCTAAGAACAATACAGGAACATGCAGTACAATGTGAACACAGATGAATAAGCAGCCCACAGATGAATAAGTGGGATCACAATATTAGTACAGAAAGTAATACACTTAGGAAGAAAGCCAAAAAGAAAAACACAGGAAGAGGCAACTAATTGGATGGGATTGATGGGGAGCCACCTACTTCGCCACCTACTTCCAGCTCAAGCCAGTAGGGACCATGTTACTTACTTGGCAATGTGATCAAAGTGCCACTATGTCACCCAGACCTTGGATCTGCATGTGTGGCTTTTCAGTACTATCTTAAAAGCATTCCCTGAGTCTGCTGCTTGTCCTGCTGCTGAAAGAGCCTTGACTTAGCGTCCAAGGACCTAAGCTCACTGTCCATTTCTGCTACTCATTAACTGTGCAACCAGGAGCAAGTCACTTCCTAGCTCCAGTCTCAGCTTCCTCTGGTATATAATGGGTGCATCTGTCAGAGCACAACTATAGACAGAAAAATTCACACTAACTTTCTAAACACAAAGAAGCTTATTACTAAGTATGAGTAGCCTCCTAAACCACTGGAGGGCTAGATGACTAGGCTCCAGGCTGAGTTTCCAGATATAGCTTCCAGCCCCTTTTAACCTGTGGCATCTTCCTTGCTAGCAATATAGCTGCCTCACACCTAATCTCTCCCCCTATATTGAACCCTATGACTAACAAGTATCACAGGAGTACAAGTGATAAAACTAAAACTTCATCCAAAATCATAGGTGCAAGGATATGTAGAAAATGCCATTTTTAATTGCACAGCCACTATAGACCAGGAAGTCATACCAGAGGGGGTTGGAACAGGTGCAGCAAGCCAATCCCCACAATTTGCCACAAATGACAATAATGCATCCCTCACAGGGTTCTTACAAGGAGTGGTGTTTCTGAAGATGTTTCCACTTAATAAACTCTGGCTTGATCTGGCCAAAATTCCATGTGCCCTAACACTAGGTTCCAAAGATAGAGCCCACCCTGGGAATCCAGCCCTACAACCCCAGAGATCTACCAACACTCTGTGGCTGGAACCTGCTTCCAGTAAACCACCCCTTCTGTGTAATGGGCCTTACTGGCTTACAGCATGACTCTATCCAGAAACAGAAAGGTCTCTGACCCCCAGCAAATCAAAGTCTACAAGGTAGAGTGGTGAGTACTGGCTTTGAGCCAGTACTCTGCTAGAGTAATGTCAAAATCCACAAGAGGGACAACTCATTTTGCCTGGAAGGCTTAGCATTTACCACTGTTAACCATTTGGAACCATTTCCCTCCAAGCAAATACTAATCAAAAGAAAGCCAGCATAGCAAAATTATCACACAAAATTGACTTGAAGGTAAAAAGCATTATTAGAAATAAAAATGGTCACTACATAATAATAAAAGCTTCAACTCACAGGAACACATAATAATTTTAAACTCTTAGGTATGTGTTATACCTTCAAAATATATGAATACAAAATTGAGGTATCTGTTAAGAGAAATTTATGTGTTCACACACTTTAACACGCTTCTCTCAGTAATTGATAGATCAAATGAATAAAGAACAAGCAGCAAGGATATAGATTTGAACACAAATGACAAGCCTAATCCAAACGACATATTATAGAACACTGCATCTAACTACTTGTTGAACATGTAAGGGCTATTTACAAAAATTAACCATGCACTAGGCTATAGAGCAAGTCTAATAAATTTCAAAGGCTCTCTGTAGGCCACATCTTCTGGCAACAATATGGTAAATGCAACTTTTCAAAAAAGAACAAATTAAAATCTGTTTTATTAGAAACTTTTTAATACATTTAAAATAATTCAAGACAAAAAATGGAAATCATTATGGAACTTGGACTATTATATAACACTTCAAAAGAATGACATATGAAAAATTAACATATCAAAATTTGAGGGATGCAATTAAAGTATTTCGTGGGAAAAAAAAACACAGCTTTAAATGTTTATTGTAGGAAATAAAGGCTCAAAATTAATGAGTAGAATATATAACATGAAATTAGAAAATATTTGGAATTAAACAAAGCCAAAGTGGGGGTCATTGAAAAAACTAATAAAATTAAAAGTTTTCTGGTAATGTTAATAAGGAAAAAGAAGAGTAAGTAAACAATATTAATTAAGAGACCATAACTATAGATGCTATGTTATTTAACAATTTCAGTTCAGTTCAGTTCAGTCGCTCAGTCATGTCGGACTCTTTGCTACCACATGAACTGTAGCACACCAGGCCTCCCTGTCCATCACAAACTCCCAGAGTCCACCCAAACCCACATCCATTGAGTCGATGATGCCATCCAACCACCTCATCCTCTGTCATCCCCTTCTCCTTCTGCCCTCAATCTTTCCCAGCATCAGGGTCTTTTCCAACGAGTCAACTCTTTGCATGAGGTTGCCAAAGTATTGAAGTTTTAGCTTAACATCAGTCCTTCCAATGAACACCCAGGACTGATCTCCTTTAGGATGGACTGGTTGGATCTCCTCGCAGTCCAAGGGACTCTCAAGAGTCTTCTCCAACACCATAGTTCAAAAGCATCATTTCTTCAGCGCTCAGCTTTCTTTATAGTCCAACTCTCACATCCATACAGGACTACTGGAAAAAACATAGCCTTGACTAGACAGAACTTTGTTGGCAAAGTAATGTCTCTGCTTTTTAATATGTTGTCTAGGTTGGTCAGAACTTTGCTTCCAAGGAGTAAACGTCTTTTAATTTCATGGCTGCAATCACCATCTGCAGTGATTTTGGAGCCCAGAAAAATAAAGTCAGCCACTGTTTCCCCATCTATTTGCGATGAAGTGATGGGACCAGATGCCATGATCTTAGTTTTCTGAATGTTGAGCTTTAAGCCAACTTTTTCACTCTCCTCTTTCACTTTCATCAAGAGGCTCTTTAGTTCTTCACTTTCTGCCATAAGGGTGGTGTCATCTGCATATCTGAGGTTATTGATATTTCTCCCTGCAATCTTGATTCCAGCTTGTGCTTCCTCCAGCCCAGCATTTCTCATGATGTACTCTGCATATAAGTTAAATAACCAGGGTGACAATATACAGCCTTGATGTACTCCTTTACCTATTTGGAACCAGTCTGTTGTTCCGTGTCCAGTTCTAACTGTTGCTTCCTGACCTGCATACAGATTTCTCAAGAGGCAAGTCAGGTGGTCTGGTATTCCCATCTCTCTCAGAATTTTCCACTTTAAAAGATAATAAATTGATAGTATGAATAATTCTACTCTAATAAATTTTAATATATAGATACATTCTATGAATATGCAATGTAATAAGTGTGAATGGAGAATTTTTTTAATTTAAATCAAAGAAAATATGAATAGGCCTATAAAAGTGTAAAAAGTATGTTTTACCCTAAAAATGCAAGGTTGGTTTACTGTTAGAAAATATTCATAACAGAGAGTGGTTAGGTATCCACATTAATAAGTAAAAGAAGATAAATAATCTCCACAGATATAGAAAGTTTATCTGAATAGATGCAGGAAAATCATTTTAAATAAATGCAAATCCACTTATGATTTTTTTTAAACCCTTAGCAAACTAAGAATAAAAGGACTCTTTCTAATTTAATAGAAAGCAACCATAAGTACCTACTGCAAATTCCATACTTAATAGCGAAATGTTGGAAATATGAAAGATAAAAACATATTTCCTTTGAAATGTATTCACACTTCTGCTATAGCTCTTATTATGAACTGCAATGATCTATTGACAAGTTTGTCTCCCAGCTGCACCTGCCCTACCCCCAGTGCTCTGGACAGTTCCTAGCACACAACAGGCATACCATTCAAGTTTTTTGAGTGAATGGATGAATGAATAAACCAGAGTCCTTTAGTCCTAAAATTCAGGTTGCTTAAAGGTCACCAGGTAAGTTCTGATTCTCCAGCTGTATCCATTTAGTACTCAAGGACTCTTTGAACGGAATTTGAGTACTGCAAATGCGTTGCCCTGTGATATTCAAGACATTCCAGATGGCTCTTGTACCTTCCCAACTCTATATGTAAACATCATATCCCCAACTTGTTTTCATTTACTTAACCTTTCTGAGAATCAGTTCTTCCCCTTGTAACTGGAAATAATAATAATAGTATGCTTGCCTCACAGGGTTGTTGTGAGAACTAGATGAATGTTCATGGAACAGTTAACAGTGCTTTTCATCTGGGAAGTATGCAATAAATGTTGCCTATGGTTGTAATTATTAACACTAGGGCTATTTCAGATTTCCAAAGTATCTAGTACAGTGCTTTGTACACAAAACCAACTTCTCACAGGCTGTTTGCTAAATAAATGAATGATCAGTCTGTGATACTGAAATATACTGGTGGCCTTTATGCAGTTTGCATTCACTTATTCATTCATTCAAATTGAATTGCAAGCCTGTTGCATGTCAGATGCTATGCTTAGCACTGGGAGTACAGAGATGATTAATGATTAAGATGTGATTCTAGATGTTGAAGAACTCATAGCATAATGGAAATCACTGGACAGCATAAACAAACTTATTTTAATTTGAAAAATTTGCATTGGCAGCTCTCCATTTTTATATCTACTTTTTACAAGCAAGGTGTACTGACCCTTGTCAAGATGGAGTAAGCACAGAGAAAAATCAAGCTATATTGGAGCTAAGATGTTCTCACAAAGACTTGAGCTCAGGACTAAGGTAAACTGAATCGGCCCTAGTAGTTGGTCTTAAAAGGCAACCCAGAGAATCAAGAATATTGTATTCAGAGTCATAAGCTGAAGCTTGACTCAGAAAATTATTGGCAACTGAAGGTCCCATCTCAAAACTGGGCCATGGCCATGGTATGTAGGATTCGCAGCAGAAAACATGTGTCATGCATCAAGGTCACTAATACCAACACATGGGAGAATGAATCTGGGCAAAGAGACAATATGAGAAAGATAATGAAGAGCAAAGATCTTCTTTAGGAAGAGGGATGTCAGGAATGGGAAAGGTGGTCTAAGCCTCAAACCCCAGAAAAAAGCTTCACACACCACTAAGTTATCAGACAGACTAAGGAAATTAGTATAATAATGTCAGATGGTTTTATATTGGTTAAAATAAAAATATTAATACCCTACAGGATATAATAGATTTTTGTCATATTTTCTAGTTGCTCAGCACCTTTTGAGAACCCTGAAATACTTGGAAAACGTTTTCACTTATGAGTTTCAACTCCTCAAGGTAGAAACTAGAAAACAAGTCTCCCCAACAACTTAACTGCTAAGACATACGCATGAGACCTAGAATCCACCTATCAAATGCAACCATGAGAGACTTTTTCTCAAAAGAATACAACATAAAGAAGAAGGCCTGTGAAAGCCACCTTCTAGAGAACATGTGGCAAATGTGTCCAAGCCTTGGAAGGCAGAAAAGGTGAAGGTCCTGGTGTCTAGTCTCTATGGGGTAGAAGCATGGGATGTTAGGAGTAGTACTTTTGTGAGTAAAGGGCCTTGTAGCATAACTGCCCATTGTTCTTAGTTGTGTAGCATTCAAGCCAGAGTTTCTAGTCACCAGAAGGTTGGGTAGCTTTTCTTCTTATACCAGCTTTACTGGATTCTTACAATCAACAATCCTGACAGATACAATGGGTTGGATCAGTATCTGAGAAACTTGCCTCCTGGAGGGACAGAGAATGCTGCCATTTGGAGCTGATATGGATACCCAGGACCACCCTGGGTTACTAATGCCAGATGTCATTGATGGTAAAGGAGGCAGAGCAAGAAATTGCTCTACCAACTGCACCTGGATCACCAAGTGCTGTTTCTGCAGAACTCAGGGGTCAACATGTCATATATTGTTTTCTCTTTCAAGAAATCTCAGGAATCAGAGCTGGCCTGCAGTCTTCTGGGTGGAAGACCTAGGAAGGGAGAAGAAAATGAGAAGCCAGGGAAATGAAGCCAAGTTTAACTGCCTCCACTCCACCTTTAAAGTCCCCTCCATTTCTCTCCATCTGAACTCAGTGTCAGCATCCTAAGAGTTCTCCTTGCAACCAGATATTTCTAAGAACAACACAAAAAAGAAAGAAAAAGGGAAGCAGAATTTATCTCATTTTTTGCAGAGAACTGCTTCTAGAGAATGAGTTTTTTGCTTTCTGTTTATTCCTATGGCTACTATGAACTCTCAAGATACATTTACTATAAGAAATATCACTTCATTTCTTCACCTTGATATCAAAGGCCTAACTGTTCATACTCCTGTGATAGGATGGCTAAACACTCCTCTTCTTAGATTAATCCCTGGGCTAAGCACTGGGGCACAAAGATGAAGAAGACCCAGCTTCTGCCCTCAGGGAGTTGGTTTGAGTGGGCGACAGAGATACACCACAATAGAATATCCAAGTATAATAGATGCATAGACATAATGTTACAGAAGGCATGCTTGCCTTTGACACAGGTGAGAGGAGAGAAGCCTTTTGAAGGCTTTACAGAAAGGAGCAACATTTTGGCCTTTCTGCATGAATAGAACTTTCATGAAAAAATGAAGACATTCCAGGAAAAGGAAGCAACATAAACATTGGCCTGGAAGTATAGAATTGCAGGTTGTGTTCAGGAAACATTGACTCCTTCCTGGCGGAGAGCACAATGTGTGTGTGATAAAGGAATGGGGGACTGGGAGGACAGACTGTTCTCAGAGCTTCTTTCTAAATTAGAAGGAGACAGATATTATGCATGCTGACTGAATGATTATGGAGTCACTAAAAAGTTGAGATAGAGTAAAAATAAAACAAAAATCCAGAAACTTCACCTCAATATTCCATCCACTGAACTCCTCAAAAGTCTCTGCCAGAACTACTAATATTGTTTGGTAAAATGCAATTTTTTAAACGGGGGTAAGATTCTTTGATAAGATGTAACAAAAGTACTTTAATTCAGTTAAGAGTCAGCAAAATGATGATGGTGAAGAACTCACTGGAGACTGACGTGCTACTAAATTATGAAGAGAAAGAAGCTGTAGAAGGGAAATAGCCAAACTTGGAAGACTGAGTTTATGATCTGGACCCTGAAATGGTTTAATTTTCAAGATACTCCAATTTCCTCTTGACTAGTTCACACACTTCTAGTTCCTCCTCTATCTCACCCTAAGCCCTCTTTGCCTCCCAGAAAGTGGGAAATGCCCCTCTTTAAACAGATCAAATGAAACAGGGAGAGAAACTATATATTTTAGTCTGAATCCCCCATCAGCTTGGAAAGAAGGCAGCATTGACTAAGCACCATATACCTTACCTTTCAGCTGGTACCTTTGTGTACCCTTGGCTGATGCCAGCAACTCAGCCCCACATCTCCCACTCAGCTCTCCCAGGCTTCTTAGAACTCAGGTTCCCAAGACAAAGCACAATTGAGGCCCAGTTAGTGCTCAGGTTTACTGAGAATTAAGCCACAGATAGATACCATCAAAACACATTTCACTTGTGACCTTTCACAGCCAACGAATTGGAAGGATTTTCCTTTGCCGGGATTGAATTTAAAACGACTTCCCAGGAGCGAAAGGTCAGTCCATGGAATCATGATATCCAGTTAAATACAGCTAAATAGAACATTTTAGCATGACAATAAATGGAGTTATATTTAGCTGATTTGGGAAACTATCTGGCAAGGGTAAAGGAGGACTACAGAGATTCTTCATCTACCACCCCTCCTCCCCCAGATGGAAAAAGTAATGGAGTAGTGCAGACAAGCACAAAGGTGAGGAATTTTACTAAATCTGTCCAGTGAGACCATTTTTGCTTTCCTAACATTTACCATGTTCTGAGTAGGACGTGTTGGTTGAATTGCATAAAGGCTATATTGTCCTCTTGACACACACATGAAATTCCTATTAGCATGACTGGAGCAAGATGGGCTCCAAAGGGAGAACATACCCTCAAATAACTTTCTAGGCAGCTTTGATTTCTAGATATGTATGAGGTGAAAGCACATTAGCCAAACTGGCTTTGATAACAAATGTATTCTTTTTTAACAAGGAAAGACTGAAGGGAAAAAATAGTTGGCACTCGTCTGCCCTTAACTTGAAATGCCCCAAGCTATTTAGAAATAGCCTCATATTTGCTGTTGTTAACTAACCGATGGTTTTGTTAGCTGATGACTGTTTCTCTAAATAACTCCCGACAATAAAAGGCTGTGACACATGAGAGCAAAATGGAGACCATAAGTGGTAGCCTTTTACCTCCAGAATCTTACCTTGTCGTGCATCCTGAAATTTGATGTGTGTAATTGCAGCCACTGGGAAGGTGTGGAGTGCTATAGCATCACAGATCTGCCACTAGTTAGAAGAGATTATAGGTATACGTTGTTTTCTTTGAAGGGAAAAAAATATTTAACTGAAACCAATTTAGAAATCAGAATCCCTGTGAGTTTAGAGTGAGAATGTTTTCAATGAAATACTGTTTCATTCTGGCTATGAGAGACCCACAACGTTCCTCTCCCAGGCTAAGAGTGCTATTTGATAGAGAATCCACTATTTGTTCTTGTTCCCCAAGACTCTACCTACTACACAATAAGTGGGTACCCTACCTGATTTAATCCACAGTGATTTAGCAACAACTATCACCCACAGCCTTGTGGAATACACCTAACATTGTTTTTTTACATAGGGTGAATGATCTCTCTGCTTATGAGGTTTTTTTCATATGACGCTGCCTTCTTTAATTTTATCTTTTTAAAAATATCACCTGATCTTTTTACATATCTTTTATTCTGCCTTTGGACAGTCCAAAATGGGCATGACCTGCTTGGGCATAATATTGGCTACTTTGCAATCTCTAGCTGAGAAAAAGTTATGACCAAAGGGCATTACTAAACTCAAAGAACTTATGCTTAGACCTCAAGCCCTTGGCTCCTAAAGGTCTATTTGTCCCAGACACTCTGAATCTACCCTCAACCCGGGAAGACCTTTATACAATATATATGAGTATGGCCTTTGTATAATTCAACAAACAGGTCCTCCATAGAACATGATAAATGTTAGGAAAGTAACCATCTTACCTCTCCAACTTTATCTTGCTCTTTTTTCCTAATATATTGCTGATTTTTTATTGTTCTCTTAACACCTTCACTTAGCCTCTAAATTGTAGCACACTGATCTTTTATGCCCAAATCCAAAAACAGCTCCATTTCCTGCTTATTGATTTAATCTCTCACCCTTGGTTCAAAAGGTTCCAAAATGATTTTAGCCTACCATTAAAATGAATCAACCCAATCTGGAGTCTTTCCCCACAGATGATCTCTCATCCAAGTCTGTGATCACCCATTATCACCCAACCACACTCTGCTCTATACACCTCTAGGACCATAACTCATTCCAAAAAGTCCATGTCTCCCAGAGGCCTGGATGAGATAAATTACCTGAGACATTTCCTTTTAGGTACAGACAGAATACTGTTGCAGTAATCCCATTATTGAGATGACCAGATAAGAGTAATCAAGTATGGCAGTGACAATAGGAAGAAAAATAGTCATATTCAAAATGTGTTTTTGACAAGATGATAACTGATTAACAAAAAGGAAGAAAAAGAGGAAAAGATCAAGGGTGACTTCAGATTTCTGACTTGAAAAGGAGTTGAATGCTGTATCTGATCAAAGAATAGGGTAAAGAGTTTGAGCTCTGAAAATCATTGAAACATGGACTACATGGGCACATATTGTGTTTATCCCCTTATTTATGAACACTCTTATGTGAAATATGCAGGACTAGGATATCTGTCACTTGAATAAATTATCAAAAAGTAGAATAGGGAATCTTTATAAAATCATAGATCTCTGAATCCCATTTCCCTGTGTATAAAATGATGACAGTATTTACCCAGGATATTGGTAAAAATATAATGCACTTTTTACAAACCACCCGATACAGTACCTAGCATAGTATATTCAATAAATCATAGCCACTATTATACCTATGATTTGGAATAGCTTACTATACATAATCTGAAGATTGAATTAGCAACTTGAAAACTGAAAACTGAACCAACAATGAAATATTGAAAAATGCCAACAGCACCCTACCTAGATTGTGATCTCATGGAATCACCACTATTATTTATTGCTTACCTAGCACTTGAGTCCCACAAAATTCAAGGTCAGTTATTATCATTTACTGAACACAGGAAATGAAAAAAGTACTTCACAGATAGGGAAAACATAGCATCCTTGCTGGTAGAAATCATGTAGTTCAACTCAAATGAGTTCAAGTATTGATGGCCTATAATCATTGTCTATGAACAAATTTACACACTAAGACATCAAAGAAAACAATGTAGAAGGTATCTCTGGCCTTCTTCCTTGTGAAGACAGAGGCTGTGTTGTATATACAAGATATACAACTTCAGATAACATTAGGGGCAGGGTGGTTAAGTTAGGCAAACCTTTCCCTCAAAGAATGTGTTATGTGCTTACTTTCTGAAAATGACAAATTGTGAGTAATCTTTTTCACATAAAAATAAATAACTCTGAAAGTGATTATACCTATAAACAAAACAAATAGAAAAACAAAATGTGCGTAAAAAAAAAAACAGCCTGTTTTGCAAATAAAAAAGACCTAAGTTTTTCCCATATTCCTCGTTACTGACTGAAATCTTCTCTAAGTAAACTGATTATGTCAACATGTGAATAATTTTCAGAATCACCTACCATGGTTACGGTAGAAGTTACTGGCAACCCACATACCCACCCACAAAGAAAAGTGCATTACTTAGGATTATTTGGTTGCAGATGACAGAAACAGACTCTGGTTAACTTAAGCAACATAACAATAACAATTATAAAAAATAAATTACAGACTCTAATGAAAAAGTGAACAATCAGTCCTTGGGAAGAATAGGATCAAAGATGCTCCAAGAAATTAGGAAAGAGGCATTAACAGATTATCTCTTCAAGGGATGGCCTGTGGAAGGACCCATTTCAATGTTCTGTGTCAGTATCCACTCATTGAAGATTCAGAGAAGGTAGGATCAGTCTTAACCTCAGACATGTGTCTAATTAGTGTACATGACTCTCTCACTAGAACAGCATGGAAGTTTTCCTTTTCTGCAGAAGGAAAACTAGAATGTTAGTAACAAAAAAAGGGGAAGAGCTGCTGAGTGATCAAAACCATAGATTCCAAGTTAGCCCATCTCAGAGAATATTGGTTCTGAAAAGAAGCAAGCCTTGGCTTATGAAATCCATTCATGCAATTCGATCCATATTACCACTGCAACAAAAGAATTTATATTATTAAAATATTTTCATTTAGAAAGAAATCCGATGTAAGAGTGCACACTTTTAAAAATGGTATTTCCCAGCCTTTGTATCAAAAGCATTTCACCTACTGAGGCGGCAGCACCTGTGTACACAGCTTGCCATCATAAATCCTCATAAGTTTCAAATCACACTCAAATGAACCAGGACTCCTTGGAAGATCCATGTTTTAGAACAGAAACAAATAGGATGGTGACAGAACGTCCTATGGTTATAGAAGAACAAGACTTTTCTAAGATGATAGCATGTGGTGAAAAGACAACAGATCCAACTGAAAGAACTGCTACTCATAATACTGTGATGATTCAAACATCCAAGCCAAAATATAATAACAATTGTGGTTCGTTAGAATAGTTGAGAGTATGGAGGGCAGAGTTCATTATGGCACGGAAACAGAACATTAGAAGGCGTTCGGGGAGACAGAGGGGCGCAGTGCGCAGGCTCGTCAAGGCTTGGCTGCATGCGCGCGCCCTCCGGGCTCATCAGGAGGGTGATCAGCTGAGCCCGTGGCCTCAGCTGAGCCTGCCCAGCTGTGCAGTCCGCTGGCACGGATAGACTTTTCAGCCCTTGGTTCTTTCTTCTGTCGTTTTGGGGAATAAATCTCTCTTGAAAGCAACTGGCCTGCTACCAGAAAGGAGACGGCTATCTAAGACCAGTGGACACGGAGCCCGGCATCGGTGGCATCCGCAAATTGCGGTTTTGTCAGATGTTTGTCACCTTGAAAAATGTCTGAGGGACAGGACCATTGCTCGGGTGGACATGGACTCTTTTTTTTTTTTTTTTCTGTTCATGTGGAGCAATGGCAAAATCCTGTTTTGAGGGCTAACCCGCGTGCGGTTGTACAGTATAAATCAAGCAAGTCTGGATGGAGCAATTGTAGGACATTATAAAGCTCGTGCGCTTGGGGTCACTAGAAATATGTGGGCAGATGATGCTAAGAAGTTTTACGTCCAGATAGTCTACTGGCACGAGTTCGTGAGCCCCGTGGGAATGCTGGCCTCACCGATTACCGGGAAGCCAATGTAGAAGTGAGGTCTCCCTTTGCTATGATTGAACGTGCCAACCTTGTCGAGGCTTACGGAGACCTGACCAGTGCCATAGGGGAGAGACTGCAAAAGCTCCGGGGTCAGCCTGTCTTAGCTGACTTGTTGCAGAGCACCTACATTGAAGGGCTGCCCCAAGGCCCTCCAGCAACAGAAGGGACCGTGCAGAAACGAACTTCCAGAGCATCACGTTTCTGCTTCCTGCCGTTAGAACTTGCTTTGTTTGGTCACTCTGATCCTCCTTGGGTGATTAAAAGAAAGCTTACTCTACAACCTGAATAAGTCACAAGGGCTCACATGGAAGGATATACAGATTCTCTCATCTTTCCAGGTAAGTAGATGTTGATAAGCTGTGAAAGAAGTCATCCAGTTAACTTTGTTTATGCTGTGTTTTGTTGAACAAATTCTCTTAGTCCGTAGTTTTTCATCTTGTGGTTTGTGCACTTTGAATCATTTTTCTTCAGTTTGCCTTATAGCTTCTTTTTTAGGTATTTCAGTTTAGGTATTTCAACTGTATGAAATTTACCTTTTAATTTGATTTAAGGTAGGGAGCCACCTTCATTATTAGTCTTATTAGAAAAGGTTCAATCTTCCCAGCAATTATTTATTAAACAACCTGTTCTTCCTTAACTTCTTATGTGTGTGGGTCTGCTTCTGTAGTATCCCATTAGCCTGCTTCTGTCACAGAAACACATTTTGTAGTATTTCATTATATTTGATAAGGACTCTTCTCTGCTTTTGTTTTTCAAAATTGTCTTGGCTGTTTATTCACCTTTATTATTCAGTATATGTTTTAGAATATTAGTTGAATTCCTCAAAAGTCATTATGAAATTACATTGAATTTACATATTTGGAGAGGACACTTATCTTAATGTTAAATTATCATAACCATGAACATTTTTTCGCCAATTTTTTAGATTTTCATTTATGTCCCTTTTAGTGATTTTTAAGTTAAAAATTTTCATTTATAGTTCTGCTTCTTTCGAGATCTAGAATCCAGTATGTTTTCCTTTTTCTCTCTCATCTAAACTTTTAATCGATATAATAGACATAAAGTGTACAGGTTGTAAGTGTACACTTTGACTAATTTTAACAAAGTAAACCCACTTATGTAAGCGGTGTACGTGTGTGCTCAGTTGCTCAGTCATGTCCAACTCTTTGCGACCCCGGGACTGCCAGGCCCCTCCAACCATGGGCAGGAATACTGGAGTGGGTTGCCAGGGATCTTCGTGGCCCAGAGATGGAACCCACATCTCCTGCATTAGCAGGTGGATTCTTTACCACTGAACCACCTGGAAAGCCCTATGTAAGCGGCATCCAGATAAAAAAACATGAGAACTCTAGCAGCCACCCTTACCTACCCTCCTAGTATTTATCTAAGCCTACATTATCCCCTCTGTCCTCCATTACCACTATCCTGATTTCTATTTAGCTTATTTTTGAGCTTTATAAAATTGAAATCATGCAGTATATACTTGAGTCTGGCATCATTCACTCAACATTGTCTTTGTGAGATTCACCTATTCTGTTGTATGTAATTGAGTTTGCTTTGTAGTATTCCATTGTATGAATATACCACAATTTACCCACTGTGATATATATTTGGGTTGTTTCCAGTTGGGACTACTAAAAATAGTGCTGCTATGAACATTCTTGTAAATATCTTTTGGTGAACAAGTGTATGTGTTTCTGTTGGGTCTATGACTAAAAGTGCTCAGTTGTGGAGTTTGCCTTTGCTTTAGTTTGCCTGTAGTCAGCTTTACTAGATACGGCCAGAAGTTTTCCAAAATAGTTGTTTGTTGTTGTTTCATCCCTAAGTTGTATCATAGTTGTTCCCATTTACAATTCCAGCATGAGGGTTCTAGTTGTTCCACATCTTCATCAACACTTACTTTTGCATTTTATCCATTTTAATAAGTGTATAGTGATATCATATAATGGTTTTATTTTGCATGTTCCTGGTATTAATGAAATTGAGTACTTTCTTGTCAGTTTGATGACCATTCTTCTTTCATAAACTGCCTATTTAAGTATTTATAACCCTTTTTAGAGCTGAATTGTCTTGCCTCATTAAACTGTAGGACTATATATATTCTGGGTATGCATTATTATCAAATATATGTATTACAATCTTTTGATTTGTGGCTTTTCACTCTTTTAATAGTGACCTTTGATGTAGAGAAGGTTGTTAATTTTAATTTGGTCCAATTTATCTTTTTTTCCTTTATAGATAGCATTTTTCAAGCTCATGAAGAAACCCTCCTATATTATTTTAGAAGCTTCATTGTATTGCCTTTTACACTTAGATTTATAAATCATCATGTATGTGTGTGTAGGGTGTGAGGTGGGGTCAAGATTCCTTTTTTTAATTAAGAATATCCAATTATAATATCTTCATTATTAAAAGCTTTACTTTTATCTTTAAGGGTCTTGTGCATTCAATATGTTAGTTCCTAGATGGTTTATATTTTATTGCTATTGTGATTTTGCATTTGTTCTATTGTATTTTTTTGGTTAGTGATATGAAGGGGAATGATAAGTGATTTAATTGTAAGTTCATATTTACTTACTTTATCTCCCTGAAAAAAACTTGAAATATAATCTGCATGAAAGTGCTTTAACAAATAAAATGTACTAGATGTTTAAAAAAATATTTTCTTAGAAGAGAATAAGTTAGAACAATAAAAACTTACTTTTGTGGTAATATTAGATTATGATAGTTCTAAGTATCAGCTATAAGAGAATCTGGGTCTTGTTTTTAATCAAATAATCAGTTCAGTCAGTCGCTTAGTTGTGTCCGACTCTTTGCAACCCCATGGGCTGCAACATGCCAGGCTTCCCTGTCCTTCATTATCTCCTGGAGCTTGTTCAAACTCATGTCCATGGAGTCAGTGATGCCATCCAACGATCTCATCCTCTGTCGTCCCCTTCTCCTCCCGCCTTCAATCTTTCTAAGTAGTCAGTTCTTCGCATCAGGTGGCCAAAGTATTGGAGCATCAACTTCAGCACCAGTCTTTCCAATGAATATTCAGGACTGATTTTCTCTAGGATTGACTGGTTTGATATGGCCGTCCAAGGGACTCTCAAGAGTCTTCACTGATAGCACAGTTCAAAAGCATCAATTTTTTGGCACTCAGCTTTCATTATAGTCCAACTCTCACATCTATACATGACTACTAGAAAAACTATAGCATTGACTAGAAGGACCTTTTCAGCAAGGTAATATGATGTCTAGGTTGATCATAGCTTTTCTTCCAACGAGCAAGCATCTTTTAATTTCATGGCTGCAGTCACCATCGGAAGTGATTGTAGAGTCCAAGAAAATAAAGTCTGTCACTGTTTCTGTTGTTTCCTCATCTATTTGCCATTAAGTGATGGGACCAGATGCCATGATCTTAGGTTTCTGAATGTTGAGTTTAAGCCAACTTTTTCACTCTCCTCTTTCAATTTGATCAAGAGGCTCTTTAGTTCTTCTTCAATTTTTGCCATAAGGGTGGTATCATCTGCATATCTGAAGTTATTGATATTTCTCCTGGAAATCTTGATTCCAGCCTGTACTTGATCTAGTCCAGCATTTCTCATGATGTACTCTGCATATAAGTTAAATAAGCAGGGTGACAATATACAGCCTTGATGTACTCCTTTCCCAACTGGAACCAGTCTGTTTTTCCATGTCCAGTTCTAACTGTTGCTTCTTGACCTGCATACAGGTTTCTCAGGAGGCAGGTCAGGTGGTCTGGTATTCCCATCTCTTATAGAATTTTCCACAGTTTGTTGCGATCTACACAGCCAAAGACTTTGGCATAGTCAATAAAGTAGAAGTAGATGTTTTCTGGAATTCTCTTGCTTTTTCTATGATCCAAAGATGTCGGCAATTTGATCTCTGGTTCCTCTGCCTTTTCTAAATCCAGCTTGAACATTGGGAAGTTCACAGTTCACATACTGTTGAAGCCTGGCTTGGAGAATTTTGAGCATTACTTGCTAGCATGTGAGATGAGTAAAATTGTGTGGTAGTTTGAACATTCTTTGGTATTGCCCTTCTCTTGAATTGGAATGACAACTGATCTTTTCTAATCCTGTGGCCATTCCTGAGTTTTCCAAGTTTGCTGGCATATTGAATGTAGCCCTTTCACAGCATCATCTTTTAGAATTTGAAATAGCTCAACTGGAATTCCATCACCTCCACTAGCTTTGTTTGTAGTGATGCTTCCTAAGGCCCACTTGACTTTTCATTCCAGAATGTCTGGCTCTAGGTGAATGATCATACCATCGTGGTTATCTGGGTCATGAAAATCTTTTTTGTATAGTTCTTGTGTGTATTCTTGCCACCTCTTCTTAATATCTTCTGCTTCTGTTAGGTCCATACCACTTCTGTCCTTTATTGTGCCCATCTTTGCATGAAACGTTCCCTTGGTATCTCTAATTTTCTTGAAGAGATCTTTAGTTTTCCCATTCTCTTGTTTTCCTCTATTCCTTTGCACTGATCACTAAGGAAGGTTTTCTTACCTCTCCTTGCAATTCTTTGGAACTCTGCATTCAAATGGGTGTATCTTTTCTTTTCTACTTTGCCTTTCACTTTTCTTCTTTTCTCAGCTATTTGTAAGGCCTCCTCATACAACCATTTTGCCTTTTTGCATTTCTTTTTCTTGGGGTCTTGATCACTGCCTCCTATACAATGTCATGAACCTCTGTCCATAGTTCTTCAGACACTCTATCAGATCTAGTCCCTTGAATCTATTTGTCACCTCCACCACATAATCGTAAAGGATTTGATTTAGTTCATACCTGAATGGTCTAGTGGTTTTCCCCTACTTTCCTCAATTTAAGTCTGAATTTGGCAATAAGGAATTCATGATCTGAGCCACAGTCAGCTCCTGGTCTTGTTTTTGCTGACTGTATAGAGCTTCTCCATCTTTGGCTGCAAAGAATATAATCAATCTGATTTCAGTATTGACTATCTGGTGATGTCCATGTGTAGAGTCTTCTCTTGTGTTGTTGGAAGAGGGTGTTTGTTATGACCAGTATGTTCTCTTGGCAAAACTCTGTTAGCCTTTGCCCTGCTTCATTCTGTACTCCGAGGCCAAATTTGCCTGTTACTCCAGGTGTTTCCTGACTTCCTACTTTGCATTCCAGTCCCCTGTGATGAAAAGGACATCTTTTTTGGGTGTTAGTTCTAGAAGGTCTTGTAGGTCTTCATAGAACTGTTCAATTTCAGCTTCTTTAACATTACTAGTTGGGGCATAGACGTAGATTACTGTGATATTGAATGGTTTGCCTTAGAAATGAACAGAAATAATTCTGTTAGGGGAAGCACACTGACTGATACCATCCACCCTGGTCAGGCACTGCAGTAACCATTTGCATGAATTGTTTTACAACAGGAGGTCCTGGTAAGGAACACAGAACTAATAAGCCACCACCAACCGGAATAGTTCAGGACAGGTCAAAAGGAGACACCACATGTCCGACCACTTCCCAGAATCCTTCTCTCTGGCATCCATCTTGGCTGAACAAGGCATACACCACCAGGAAGGACTCTGAGTCAGAATGATTGGCTAAAGACAACCCAGAAACAAATCCCATCACCATAAAACCCGAGACTGCAAGCCCCGTGGCAGAACTGTTCTCCTGGGTTCTCTTACCCTACTGCTCTCCACCCAGGTGCCCTTTCCCAATAAAGTCTCTTGCTTTGTCAGCACATGTGTCTCCTTGGACAATTCATTTCCTAGTGTTAGACAAGAGCCCAGTTTTGGGCCCTGGAATCGGTCCCCCTTCTTGCAACAATTCTGTCATTTTTGAGATTGCACCCAAGTACTGTATATTGGACTCTTTTGTTGACTATGAGGGCTACTTCATTTCTTCTAAGGGATTCTTGCCCACAGTAGTAGGTAGTAGTCAGCTGAATTAAATCAGATTTCATAATCAAATATTATGAATGTAGAATTCAGCTGGATATCCCAGAGCAAAGATTTCTGCTGGCTCTCAAAGAATTCTAGAGGCTCTTCAACAGAGTGTCTACACCTTTTTGTAGACATTTTCTAGTACTTTTGATAATGGTGATATTCAAAGCAATGTATCTATTTGCCCCTTCATTTGTAATGAGTACTTTTAGAACTATTATTTTGTAACATCATTCTTATTTAAAAGAACTCTTTCAGTTAAAGAAAAAAAAAAACTTTGAATGTTGGACATTAACCAAAAGGATACAAATGTAGAGTAAGTTAACTGCATGGGGGAACTTGTAAGGGCAATCTATTATTATTTTTAGAAGCAATATAGATTCATACAGAAAATATTCCAAGAGAGTTTAGCTTATTTCTAATTATAGTGGTGAATTTTCCAATGGGTTTCATGTTTTAAAGTAAGAACTGATAAATAAATGGTGTACAAAAGTAGTTGTAAAGATGGTATTTTATTTATGTTAATAAGTAGTGAAATATAGATGCAAATGAATATTTTTTCTTCTGTAAGTTTATGTGTATTTTTAACATACAGCCATGTACTTGTTTCTGTGTGTACAAAAAAGAGAGAGCACAGGAAACTTAAGTCAAATAGATCCAGAAAAGGTAATTACAGTACCAACAACAAGGACTGAAAAACCCCAGTGGCCACAGATAATAACCAACTAGAAAAGGAGTCTATCAGTTGATCAATCCTCATGACAATACAAATTTGGCAATAAAAAAATGATACAAATGGTGTTGAGTATATTTTTACATGCAAAATTCCCTGGAATATGAAAGAAACCAAACCCTCCAATATCAACTCAAACCTGCAGCCAACCAATATTTCAACAGCCCAGACTTTTCCCTTCTTTTCCTCGGTGCTGTGTTGATAATGTATCCTTAATCCTGTCCAAGTTGAAATATAACCATTGCCTGCATTGAGATTAAGGTGTGGCCTCCAAATCTACTACCATCTATAGGTTTTCTTTCATTAGCAACATATATTAGTAATTATTCTGATGGAAGGAATGAGGGAAGAAAATAATTTAAAGGAAGGAGAGAAGGGGAATAAAGAAAAGGAAGAGAGAGACAGGGAGGAAGGGAGAGAGGAAGGAAGGAAGGAAAGAAAGGGGAGGGAGGAAGGAAAGGAAGGAGGGAGAGGGTACAGGAGGGGCAGAAAGAGAGGAAGGACATAAAGAAAACTTCTGAGACACCAAGTTGCTAAGAATTGGGAAATACTCATGAGCTACATAACCTTATGAAATAACGGATAAGTGAGAAATGATAATCATTTAATTGCTTTCCTTAAAGATGTAGATTCTATTCAAAGCATAAGTCTTGTCCACCTTATTCATTCCTATATGGCTAGTATCTAGAACAAAAGTGCTTAGCACATGGTAAATGCTCAAAAATGTTTTTAAAATAAGTTGAATAGATGAATGAATTCAAGTCTTGTGGGTACTCAAGTCCAATTTTGCCATGATGGTTGCTCAACATGGTAGTGTGAAGCTGTGTAGGTTCAGGTACTCCTGGAAGCAGATACAGGGATGGACTTAGAAATGCAAGGAATGTATTGGGGGAAATAAATTGCTGTGAAGAATAGGAAGGAAAAACCTTTGTATCACAATGCTGTTTTGTCACTTGTGAATGGAGAGAAGAAAGGAAGGAGGACTGGGTAGGAAAAGCCTCAAACTGTAATAGCTCAAGAAAGTCCCAGCCAAGGCAATGAGGAAGCCCAGAGCAAAGATTAGAAGAGGTCCATATGGGGCAAAATGACCTGGCTCTGCAGTACTTGGTGAACCCCTCCTGGGCTGCTACTGGCTGTGAGCAGGCCTAGAAGAGCATGAACTTGAAGCTGAAGACTGTAGAGGATCCCAAAGGTGCAATATCTGGAGGCTGACTGCTCATTACTCTCTCAAGCAGATGCTTTCTCAATGGGGGATTGAGTGGCATAACTCCATAGCCATAGAACCAGAAGTCTCCCTGTTTCTAATGATAAGTAGATCAGATCTGATATCAACACTAAATTTTCTCTCCTTATTTCTACCATGAACTCTGAACTTTTTCTCCTTGAATACAGGAGATTATTCCTTTCTTCCCATTCAAATGTATTCATGGATTTGAAACCTTTCACTTATGTAAATATTTCTTTCACCAAGAGAGTTAATATATTTCAACTTTTAAAATTACATATAGAAAGGGCAATTCTATTATCAGCCATCAAAGACCACAAAATCTTCCCATTATTTTACAAATAACCCCCACTTAAGTGATAAACTTTCAGTAAATGTCTGTATATAGCTTGTAAACCAAAGCTGGCATCCCTTTGCTTCCATACCTAATTCTGGGACACTCCTTCCCTCTATTAGTGCAAAATAAGGGACAAATAAGTATGATAGATATTCTATAGACATATAATTTTAAAGTATGTAAAATATGTAACAGTTGCATAACACTATATTGTAGATAGTGAAAAGTGCTAATGAAGTACAAACATATACAGTGGAAGTTCAGAGGAAGGAAAGGGTACTTCAGACTAGGAAGACTGAAGGAGATTTCAGGGAGAAGATGTCGTTTATCTTGGCCTTTAAAGAAGAGTAAAATTTGTACATGTGTAGATGAGGTAAATGACATTGATAGAGGGAATCACATGCACAACCTTGTAAAAAATAAAACATTGTAAAAGACAAAGACTCATCAGTGATATTGGCTTGTAATTTCCTTTTTTGTGGTATCTTTGTCTGGCTTTGGTATCAGGGTGATGTGGCATCACTATCACTGATGAACATAGATGCAAAAATCCTGAACAAAATACTAGTAAACTAAATCCAACAGCACATTAGAAGGGTCATACTCTATGATCAGTGGGATTTATCCCAGGGATGCAAGGATTTTTCAACATCCACAAATCAATCAATGTGATATACCATATAATGAAAACTATATGATCATCTCAATAGGTGCAGGAAAAGCTTTTGACAATATTCAAAACACATTTATGATAAAAACTCTCCAGAAAGTGGGAATAGAGGGAACATACCTCAACATAATAAAGGCAATTTATGATAAATCACAGCAAACATCATTCTCAGTGGTGAAAACCTGAAAGCATTTCCTCTAAGATCAGGAACAAGACAAGGGTGTCTACGCTTGTCACTATTATTCAACATAGTTTTGGAAGTTCTGGGCATGACAATCAGAGAAGAAAAAGAAATAAAAGGAATCAAAATTGGAAAAGAAATAAAACTGTCACTGTTTGCAGATGACATGATACTATACATAGAAAATCCTAAACATGCCACCAGAAAAATTCTAGAGCTCATCAGTGAATTTAAATAAAGTTACAATATACAAAATTAATACACAGAAATCTCTTGCATTTCTATACATTAACAATGAAAGATCAGAAAATAGGAATTAAGGAAACAATCTCATCTACCATGGCAACAAAAAGGATAAATACCTAGTAATAAGCAAAAGACCTGTATGCAGAAAACTATAAGATAACAATGAAAGACATTAAAGACAACACAGATAGAGAAATATACCATGTTCTCGGATTGAAAGAATCAATATTGTGAAAGTGACTATACTACCCAAAGCAATCTAGATTCAAGGAAATCCCTATCAAATTACCAATGGCATTTTCCATAGAATTAGAACAAAAAAATATATAATTTGTATGGAAACAGAAAAGACTTCAAATAGCCAAAGCAATCCTGAGAAAGAAAAATGGAGCCAGAGGAATCAGGGTCCCTGACTTCAAACTATACTACAAAGCTATAGTAATCAAGACAGTATGGTACTGGCACAAAAAACAGATACATAGATCATTGGAACAGGATAGAAAGTCCAGAGATAAACCGATGCACCTGTGGTCATCTAATCTATGACAAAGGAGGCAAGAATATACTATGAAGAAAAGACAGTCTCTTCAATAAGTGATGCTGGGAAACTGGATATTATTGTTCAGTCACTAAGTTGTGTTTTGTGTCTGACTCTTTGCAAGCCCATGGGCTATAGCCTGCCAGGCTCCTCTGTCCATGGAATTTTTCAGGTAATAATACCATTTCCTTGTCCAGGGAAACTGTATGCTGCTGCTAAGTCACTTCAGTTGTGTCGTATAGCTACATGTAAAAGCATGAAATTACAACACTCTCTAAAAAACAAAAATAAACTCGAAATGGATTAAAGACCTACATATAAGGCCAGACAATATAAAACTCTTAGAGGAAAAATATAAAACTCTTTGACATAAATTACAGCCAGATCTTTTTTGATCCACCTCCTAGAGTAATGAAAATAAAAACAAAAATTAACAAATGGGACTTTATTAAACTTAAAAGCTTTTGCACAGCAAAGGAAACCATAAATAAGACATAAAGACAATTCTCAGAATGGAAGGAGATATTTGCAAACAAAGGAACTGACAAAGGATTAATCTCCAAAATATACAAACAGCTCGTGCATTTCAACTAAAAAAAAAAATCAAAAATCAGGTAGAAGACTTAAATAGACATTTTTCCAAAGAAGATATACAGATGGCTAATAAACACATGAAACGATGCTCCACATCACTAATTATTAGAGAAGAGCAACTCAAAACCGCAGTGAGATATCACCTCACAATGGTCAAAATGGCCACCATCAAAAAATCTACAAACAATAAATCCTGTCAACGGTGTGGAGAAAAGGGAACCCTCTTGCACTGTTTGGTGGGAATGTAAATTGACACAACCAACCACTATGGCAAAAACAGTATGGAGTTTCCTTTAAAAACTAAAAATAAAATGACTGTATGACCCAGCAATCCCACCCCAGAGCGTATACCCAGAGAACACCATAATTCAGAAAGATACATGCACCCTATTGTTCATTGCAGCACTATTTACAATAGGTAGGACATGGAAGCAACCTAAATGTCCATCAGCAGAGGAATGGATAAAGAAGATGTGATACATATATACAATGGAATATTACTCTGCCATAGAAAAGGGTAAAATAATACTATTTGCAACAACATGGATGGACCTAGAGATTTTCATACTGGGTGAAATAAGTCAGAGAAAGACAAATATTGTATATTAATGCATGTATGTGGAATCTAGAAGAATGGTATAGACAATCTTATCTGCAAAGCAGAAGAGAGACACAGATGTAGAGAGCAAACATGGATACCAAGTGGAGAAGGGTGAGGTGGGATGAACTGGGAGACTGGGATTAACATATATACACTGCTATGTATTAAATAGATAACTAATGAGAACCTACAGTATAGTACAAGGAACTCTGCTCTGTGCTCTGTGATGACCTAAATGGGAAGTAAATCCAGAAAAGAGGAGATACGTGTTTATATGTGACTGATTTACTTAGCTGTACCGCAGAAACTGACATAGCAGTGTAAAGCAACTGTACTCCAATTTTTAAAAAGTCCAAAAACTTGTGTTCAAATTCAGGCTCTACTGTATCATACAGCTTTGTACTAGTTATTTAACCCCCTATGTCAATCCCCTCATATGTAATATGTGAACTAATAATCGTCTTCCAGTGTGCTGTTAGGCCTGGATAGTGCTGAAACAGTAGTAAGATGCAGTGAACTGATCCCTTTGGTTGTTTTAGTGTTATCTTTTTAGATAGGCAATGCTTTTTCTGGAATGAATACTTAACATCACTAGGAAAAAATACAAATCCCACTGCTATTTCCTTGCTATGGATATTAATCAAGTTACTTAATCTTTCTGAGACTTAGTTTCTTTGTCTGTAAAGTAGAGAGTCCCTACTTCATTTGGCTATGGTGATGATTAAATAAAATCAAATATGCAAGGCATCTCAGCATAGATGCCTAGTAAAGGCCAGTTTTTTCCCTCTTTCTTACTAGTTGATTTTAATAGTTGAACTGTTTTTTTGAAGTTTATTCCCTCATTTCAGCACAAAACAGAAATATCTATTGCACTAATCAGTATTCACATTAACAAACAGCATTTTAGTCAATTTAAAGTAACCTCAGAACTTCAATCTGCTTTGAAGATCATCAGTATTTATATTATTTTTCTTTTAAGATAATTAATTAAAAGCTCTTATCAGACTTCTTATCAGAAAATTACATCAAGGTGACTTCTCTGGCTTTTTTTAACTGTAACAATAACACTTTGATTTAAAGAACAGAAAACATACTTCAAACAAATTTGATAAAATAATTAAGAATTTTAAAAAAGCTTTCATGGCAGAAGGATCAATTAACTGGCAAGTTTCAGGCATTTTTTAGTTCCTATGTTTGAAATCTAAGATAATGTTAGCCTGCTAATCACTTGGAGATGTACTGTTATTATTACTGTTTATGAATTTGACATCAGAAAAATTCACTTAAGCATATATATGACCATTACTTCTTGGTCATTAGAACAATCCTGCCTTGAGGACACATTAGCATGTACAAGATATGCTAAAAGACTGAACTGAAAACACTCATAAAGTATAACTATTGCATGACAGAGTGTTTAAAAATAAGTTTAAGGTGTCATTAGTTCAAATGGTGGCTCTGACACCAAATAGGTGCTCTTTGACTGATCTAAGAATGAGCACATTCTCTCTATATTGTGTTCTGTTACTGATTAATTGCATGCTAAGCTTTATAATTTGTTGCTGTCATTTAGGTTCATGCACTGTACTAATATTTATTCTGCATATTAATATAACACCTTATTAAGTTTATTGCCTGCTTTCTGTAAATTTTTTATCAGACTTCGTGTGAGAAGCTAACTTACATATTTATTAAAAGCTGCACTTCACAGTTTCTCTTAGTATTCTGAAGACAGTTTTTCAGTTAAGTCTATGGAAGGAAAAGGGAGATGGTTTGCTTCCCAAATGGGGAAAAAAAAAAAAAAAGGTGTATATACATTTGATTACATGATATATATGCCCTAAGGGTCATGAATAATATAAATGGTAATTACTTCGTTTGTCTTTTCCATGCCTTTTGTGGAGTTGTTTCTGACAAATGGGACTAGAATATGTACCCTCCTTAAATTTACATTCAATAAGTGAGGGGAGATTCACTTTAAGTGCCTAGTACAATGTCTCAAACATCAAAGCTTAATGAAAATCTCTAATGAAATAAATATGTAATAATTAAGGTTTACTTTCTAAACAATTCCCTCTATCACATTATATCACATAGTATATGCTCAATAAATCAGAATGATGATAGAGACACAAATTCAGAATAGAATTGCAGAACAGCAGCAAAATCCTCATGACCATCTCACCACATATCTTTGCCTCTTTTCATTCTTTCTCTTCCTTTCTAAACTTAACTCTTTGGACTGCTCAAGCTTAAAATGGTGGAGTCGAAGGTTATGAACTCACCCCTCCTTACAGAAACACCAAAATCTCAGCTAACTGCTAAACAACCATCCAACAAAAAACATTGAAACCTACCAAAAAATACCCTACAGCCAAAGACAAAGAAGAAGCCACAATAACAGTAGAAGGGACACAATTGTGATAAGTTCAAATCCTATATTCACTGGGTGGGTGACCCAGGACTAGAGAGCAATTGTACCATGGAGTCCCTCCCATAGGAGTGAAATCCAGAGCCCCACGTCATGTTTCCAAGCCTGAGTATCTATCAAAAGAAGGAGGGAGCTCCATAGAATCTGAGCTCTGATAACCAGTGGGGTTTCATTGCAGGAAATCTATGGGACTGGGGAAAACAGAGACTCCACTCTTGGTGGGCACACACAAGGTCCTGTGTGCACCAGAACCCAAGGGTGGAAAAAAAACAGTGGCTTCATAAGAGACTGAGCCAGACCTACATGCTAGTATGGGAGGGTCTCCTGTGGAGGCAAGGAAGGAGGAGTAGTTGTGACTCACTGCAGGGACGAAGACACTGGCAGCAGCAGTTCTGGAAGTACTTATTGTTGTAAACTCTCCTGGAGGCCACCGTTAGCTTCACCCAACAGCCTATAGGCTCCAGTGCTGGGATGCCACAGGCCAAACAACCAACAGGACAGGAACACAGCCCCACCCATCAATGGGCAGGCTACGTAAAGTTTTCCTGAGCACAGTCTTGCTCACCAGAGGAACAAGAACTAGTTCCACCAATCAGTGGAGTCCCTCCCATCAGGAAGCCTGCACAAGCGTCTTAGATAGCCTCATTCACTAGAGGGCAGACAGCAGAAGCAAGAACTACAGTCCTGCAGCCTATGGAACAGAAAGTGAAATCACAGGAAGCTAGATGAAATGAGACAGCAGAGGAATATGTCCCAGATGAAGGAACAAGATAAAACCCCAGAACAACTAAGCGAAGTAAAGATAGGCAACCTGCTAGAAAAAGAATTCAGAATAATGATAGTGAAGATGATCCAAGAACTCAGAAAAAGAATGGAGGCAAGGATTGAAAAGATGCAAAAAATGTTTAACAAAGACCTATGAGAAATAAAGAACAAACAAAGATGAACAATATAATAAGTGAAATGAAAAATACACTGGAAGGAATCAATAGCAGAATAACTGAGGCAGAAGAATGGATAAGGGACCTGAAGGACAGAATGGTGGAAATCACTGTCATGGAACAGAATAAACAAAGAAGAATGATAAGAAATGAAAACAGTCTAAGAGACCTTTGAGACATTATATGCAGCAACATTAGCGTTATAGGGGTCCTAGAAGGAGGAGAGAGAGCGAGACGGGACCTAAGCAAATATTTGAAGACATAATAGCTGAAAACTTGTCTAACATGGGAAAGGAAAACAGTCACCCAAGTCCAGGATGTACAGAGTCTAAGGTAGGATAAACCCAAGAAGAGACATGGTGAGACACATAAGGCTCCACTGTCTCAGTGCAGCAAGTTCCCTACACACAAATGAGTTCCATTCTGAGAGCATATTCATAAGTGCAATTTGTAAGTCCAACAGAGATAGCCTAGGTACTGAACTAACACAATCAGCTATCAAGTACTGTACTCTAATGGGTTTATAGTACTTTTCACACAAATAATGCATAAAAAAACAAACACAAAAAATAAAGAAAACATTTTTAATCTTACCATACAGTACCTTGAAAAGTACAATAGTACAAAACAACATCTGGCATACAGGGGCTGGCATTGCATGAAAAGGCAAGAGTTACTGACTGGAGGAAGGAGATGTGGGAGATGGTAGGGCTGAAGGGTCATCAGCAATAGGAGATGGAGGGCAAGTTACAATTTTCCTTATACTGATATTGATGGAACACACGTTCATATCTTTGAAAGTTCACAACTTAAAGGTTCACATGTAGGGGACTTAATGTAATCAAAGTGACAAAAACTAAAGACAAAGAAAAAATACTAAAACCAACAAAGGAAGAGCAACAAATAAAATACAAAGAAACTCCCATAAGATTATCAGCTGATTTCTCAGCAGAAACTCTGTAGACCAGAAGGGAGTAGCACAGCATATTTAAGTGGTGAAAGGGACTAATCTACAACCAAGAATATACTACCTAGCAAGGCTCTCATTCAGATTTGCTAAAGAAATAAAAAACTTTACAAATAAGCAAAAGCTAAGAGATTTCAGCACCACCAGACCAGCTTTGCAACAAATGTTAAAGGAACTTCTCTAAACAGAAAACAAAAAGCCACAACTACAAAGAGGAAAATTATGAATGGAAAAGCTCCCCAGTAAAGGCACACATACAGTAAAGGTAGGAAATCATGTGCACACAAATGTGATATTAAAACCAACAGTTGTGAAAAGAAAGCATAAATGGAGGATATTAGAAATACATATGAAATTAAAAGACCAGCAACTTAAAATATTCTTGTTTATATGTAGACTGCTGTATCAAAATCTCATGGTAACAAATCAAAAATATAGAAAATCAAAAATCTACAATAGATGCACACACAAAAAGAAAAAATAATCCAAACATATCACTAAATTTAGTCATCAAATTACAAGAAAAGAGAATAAAAGAGGAAGGGAAGAAGAAAAAAAACCTATGAAAACAAATCCAAAACAATTAACAAAATGGCAGTAAGAATATACATATTGATAATTAAACGTAAATGGATTAACTGTTGCAACCAAAAGACATAGACTGGATAAGTGGATACCAAAAAGGACCCATATATGTCTACAAGAGACCCACTTCAGATCTAGGGACACATACAAGTTGAAAATGACAGAATGGAAAAAGGTATTCTGTGCAAATGGAAATCAAAAGAAAGCTGGAGTAGCAGTACCCATATCAGACAAACTAGACTTTAAAATAAAGACCATTATAAGAGACAAAGAGAGACACTACATAATGGTCAAGGGATAAGTCAAAGAAGAAGAAGATATAACAATTGTAAGTATGTATGCAGCCAACATAGGAGCACCTCAATATGTAAGGCAAATACCAACAGCCGTAATGGGGGAAATTGACAATAACACAATAATAGTGAGGGACTTTAAATCCCACTTTCATCAATTAATCATCCAGATAGAAAATTAATAAGAATGCATAAGCCTTATATAACACTTTATACTGGATGGACCCAACCCAAGGATCAAACCCAGTTCTTCCGCATTGCAGGTGGATTCTTTATCATCTGAGCCACCAGGGAAGTTCAGATGGACATAATTGATATTTACAGAGCAGTCCATCCAAACGCAGCAGAATACACATTCTTCTCAGGTGCACATGGAACATTCTCCAGGATTGATTACATGCTGGGCCATAAAGCAACCTTCAGTAAATTTAAGAATATTGAAATCATGTTAAGCATTTTTCTGACCACAACACTATGAGATTAGAAATCAATTACAAAACAAAAATCTAAGAAACACAAACACTTGGAGGCAAAACAGTATGCTACTAAATAACCAGTGAATCACTGAGGAAGTCAAAGAGGAAATTAAAAAAAAAAACTAGAGACAAAATGAAAGCACAATGATCCAAAACCTATGGAATGTAGCAAAAGCAGTTCTAAGGATAAAGTTTATAGCAAAACAGTCTTAACTCAGAAAACAAACAAAAAAATTAATCATAAATACACAATAGAAACTTACATCTAAAGCAACTAAAGAAGAACAAACAAAATCCAAAGTTAGCAGAAGGAAAGAAATCATAAAGATCAGAGCAGAAATAAATGGCATAGAGACCAAGAAGACAATAGAAAAGATCAATGTAAGTAAAAGTTTGTTCTTTGAAAAGAAAAGCAAAATTAATAAGCCATTAGCAAGACTCATCAAGAAAAAATGGAGAAGGATCAAATCAATAAAATTATAAATGAAAAAGCATAAGTTACAACAGACACAATGGAAATACGAAAGAGACTACTACAAGCAACTACATTGCAATACAATGGACAACCTGGAACAAATGGAAAAATTCTTAGAAAAGTACAGTATCCCAAAACTGAACCAGGAAGAAATAGAAAATATGAACAGACCAATCATAAGTAATGAAACAAAACTGTGATTAAAAACTCCCAGCAAGCAAAAGTATAGATGGCTTCACAGGTAACTTCTATCAAACATTTACAGAAGTATTAACACCTATCCTTCTAAAACTATTTGAAAAAATTGCAGAGAAGGGAATACTTCAAAATTCTTTCTATGAGGCAATCATCACTTCAATACCAAAACCAAACAAATATACCACCAAAAGAAAAGATAATTACAGGCCAATATCACTGATTAATATAGATGCAAAAAATCCTCAATGAAATACTAGCAATCCAAATCAAACAATACATTAAAAGGATCATATACCATGGTCAAGTGGGATTTATCCCAGGGATATAAGGATTCTTCAATATCCACAAATCAATCACTGTGATATGCCACATCAACAAATTGGAGAATAAAGACCATATGATCATCTCAATAGGTGCAAACACTTTTGACAACAGTCAACACCCATTTATGATTAAAAAAAAAAAACTCTCCAGACAGTGAACATAGAGGGAACATACCTAAACATAATAAAGTCCATACATGGCAGACCTTGCCTCCCTCGTGGCTCAGTTGGTAAAGAGTCCACCTGCAATGCAGGATACCCAGGTTCAATCCCTGGGTGAGGAAGATCCCTTGGAGAATGAAATAGCAACCCACTCCAGTATTCTTGCCTCGAAAAACCCATGGACAGAAGGAGCCTTTAGGGCTACACTCCACGGGGTCACAAAGAGTCAAACATGACTTAGTGGCTAAACCATCATCACCACCATGGCAGACCTGCAGCTAACATCATACTCAATGGTGAAAAACTGAAAGGATTTTCTCTAAGATCAAGAACAAGACAAGAGTGTCAACTCATCACTTTTATTCAACATAGTTTTGGAAGTCCTGGGCATGGCAGTCAGAGAAGAAAAAGAAAAGGAATCAAAATTGGAAAAGAAAAAGTAAAACTCACTGTTTGCAGATGACATGATATTATACATAGAAAATCCTAAAGATGCTACCAGAAAATTATTGGAGATCATCAATGGATTTGGTAAAGTAGCAGGATGCAAAATTAATACACAGAAATCTCTTGCATTTCTATACACTAACAAAAGATGAGAAAGAGAAAGTAAAGAAACAATCCCATTTACCATCTCATCAAAAAGAATACCCAGAAATAATCCTATCTGAGGAGACAAAAGACCTGTACTTTGAAAACTGTAAGATACTGATAAAGGAAATCAAAGATGACACAAACAGATGGAAACATATACCATGTTCTTGTATTGGGAGAATCAATATTGTTAAAATGACTATATTATGCAAGATATCTACACATTTAATGCAATCCCTATCAAGTTAGCAATGGCATATTTCACAGAACTAGATCCAAAAATCTTAAAATTTATATAGAGATACAAAAGACCCGAAATAGCCAAAGCAATCTTGAGAAATAAAAACGGAGCTGCAGGAATCAGGTTCCCTGACTTCAAACTATACTCCAAAGCTACATCAAAACAGTATGAGACTCCCCTGACAGTCCAGCGATTAAGACTTCACTGTTCCACTACAGGGGGCACTGGTTCAGTCCCTAGTTGGGAAACTAAGATTTTGCATGTCATGTAGTGTAGGGAAAAAAAACAGTATGGTACTGGCACAAAAGTAGAAATATAGATCAGTCAAACACCATAGAAAGCCCAGAGATAAACCCATGCACTTATGGTCCATTAATCTATGACAAAGGAGGCAAGACTATAACAATGAAAAAGACAGTCTCTTCAATAAACAGTGCTGGGAAAACTGAACAGCCACATTGAAAAGTGAAGCTAGAACATTCCTTAACACCATTATTGTTTTTGTTGTTCAGTCACTCAGTTGTGTCTGACTCTGCAACCTCATGGACTGTAGCACACCAGGTTTCCCTGTCCTTCACCATCTCCTGAAGCTTGCTCAAACTCATGTCCATTGAGTTGATGATGCCATCCAACCATCTCATCCTCTGCCATCCCCTTGTCCTCCTGCCTTCTTTCTTTCCCAGCATCAGGGCCTTTTCCAGTGAGTCGATTTTTCACACCAAGTAGCCAAAGTATTGTAGCTTCAACTCCAGCATCAGTCCTTCCAATGAGTATTCAAGGTTGATTTCCTTTAGGATTGACTGGTTTGACCTCCTTGCCTTCCAAGGGACTCTCAGGAGACTTCTCCAACATCACAGTTCAAAAGCATCATTTCTTTGGTGTTCAGCCTTCTTTATGATCCAACTCTCACATCTATACATAACTACCGGAAAACCATATAGTGAGTGCTGGCACAGCAATCCATTCATCAAAATTGGGCTGATCCACTCAAATTATTATTCTTATCCTTGCTGACTTATTTGGAAGAAGCAGGGGCCAATGACAGAGAATGGGTTGATGCACACGACCTTTCTACTGATAAAAACATGTGTCACTGCTTTCCTGTCTGTTACATGGAATAAGTCTGAGCTCTAGAGTCAGATATACCTGGGTTTTAACCCAACCTCTTCTGTCTTTCATGCCAGGGGTCCCCAACCTCTGGACCGTGAACTGATACTCCTGTCAGATTGGCAGCAGCATTAGATTAGAATTAAAGTGCACAATAAATATAATGTGCTTGAATCATCCTCCCCATTCCTGGCCCATGGGAAAATTGTCTTCCACAAAATGGGTCCCTGGTACCAAAGAGGTTGGAGACTATTGCATGTGTTATTCAACCTCTCTGTGCCTCTGATTCTTGAGCTATGAAATAAGGTAATAACACATACTTCATAAGGTCATTTAAATGGAAAATGTTTATAAAGTATCTTGCACAAAGTAGGTACTCAATAAATTGTCTTTTTATTCCTAAATTATTTCTTTTTCTTATTTCCACTCATTATCTTTAAAAATTGCCCTAGAATAATCTGTTACATACACTTGCAGCAACAGCATTCCTAGAAAGCTCTTGTCATGTCATTTCATCATGGCTGTGTGTAGCAACCTTCAAATCAGTCAAAGAAGGGAGGGCCAATTAAAACAAGTGTAGGTTTTCTTAGAACACAGCTTAGGAAAGTGACATATCTGTCATGCACCGTGTGTATCAGATGGTGAGTTTTACATTTTTAAAAGAACCCAGAGTCTGAGTTGTGAATAAATTACTGCTACTCTAAAATGCCTTTTTTAAATCTTGCATTTGTTATCCCACTTCCAATGAATAAAAATACTAGGCAAGTGGCAAAGTAACTGGGAAGAAATTGATTTGATGGTGTTATGACCATGTTTCATCTGTTGTTGCAGAGCAAAATCAACACAGAAGATACAAGAGGGAATGAGAGATGCATATTGTACCTCAAGGTATCGGTATCTGTAGTTCATTTTTTAAAATCACTGAAAATACACAATTTTAGATAAATACAGAAATTCCCATCAAGAAGCTTGTGACAAATAAATTAATCAGAATATTAAAGATGTATTCAGAGGAGAAGCATAGGTTAATTTCCCACCCCAGATACCAAACGTATGGTCAGAGTTGAAAGAGGAGCCCAAAGAGAAGAAATTTTCAAACCTGAATATATTGTCATAATAAACCTAGAAGTCTTTTGAGCATGACATATAATCCAACATAATTTATCCAAGATATGTATTTACTTCTTGTCCTTTTAGATCTATATAAAACAGCAGAGAGAAACAAATTATTGGTTTATTCAAATCAGTGTAAGTTGGTTGATTTTCCTACCTTGCCTCCTTGAAGTAAAGAAAAATTAGATGATTTCTGAAAAATTAAACCATAGTTACTAAAATTTGCAAAATGAATCTTGCTTTATAGGTTTGTTTTGTTGTGGTTACTTTATGATACTATTGTTTAAAAGGAAATCTACTTTTTGAAAGATGTCCAGGATGATCTGAGAATGAGTGAGATAGATCCAATTAAGACCTCATTACAATGGAATATAATATCTTCAAAGAAAATCTCCCAGACACACCTAGTCAAACATTAGGGGTTCATTTTCCCAGAGGGTGAAACTGACTGTGAAGGTAAAGGAAAAAGACGTATTCTCAAGGCCAATGAACCAGAGGTGCAAATATAGTTAACGATGTGCTTTTACAACAAGTCCCTGTTTTTCCTTTCATCCTTACTGAGACGGTGGTCATTTTGACATTTCCATATTTAATGCTAACCTAACAGCTAATGTGTGTTTTTAAGTGAAACAGCCAAAGAACTTTAGAATAGAAGTTTTACCACAATGCAGCTTTTAAATATACTTTCAACTATTGTTTGATCTCTTTGCAAGGAAAACTTCCTATGAACTCTAAAGTATTCTTTCATCTTTTCCACTTTAGGTGACCTATTCATTTTATTTTTACCTTCATCATGCATATCCATTATCAGGAAATATATGCTTTATTTATTTTATCCAGTCAACAGTATTTCATTTTCAGTTTGATCTTATATACTCTCTGATTGTACATAATGTCAAAAAAAGATTTGCATGTCTTCCCTATTTGTGATTAGGGTAATTAGCAATGATATATTCAGGAGAGATTTTGTGTAAGCTAGGTTCTGGGCCCCTTGGCAACAGGTTAAAAAAAAATCCAGGACATTTCCTTCATAACAATCACCTTCCATATTATAGTCTTTTGTTGGCTCTTTTCATTTTAGATTTTTCTTCCCAAGAAAGTAGGTAGATACAACTACCAGCATCCGAAGAGCCTTTTGTTAATACTGTAATGACAGAGGTAGACCATTGAAAGATGTGCTTGAAGTATGTAATTTCCAGTTTCTTTTAAATGATTCAATATACACTCTTTGCTTTCATTCAGACTACACGCAATCAAAAGTATACCTCTAGAAATTATGGATTTTATGCTTTCCAATGCCACATTTCCCATTTTTGTAGAACTGGAAATCAGAAGTTTATCAATATTTTTCACAAGGAAAATGTGGCAAGGAGGGGGGTCTCCTTTCTTTTTAATAATCCCTAAGAACTCTATTATATTCATGGTGGTTTTTCTTAATCCCATTTTACCATGATACCAAACCACTATGACACTACTTCATTGTATAATGTACCCAAAGTATTGGATGAAGCAATCAGGAGACATGCTCTATCCATGTTACTAGAGTAATTTTTCAGTTCAGTCGCTCAGTCATGTCTGACTCTTTGCGACCCCATGTACTGCAGCACACCAGGCTTCCCTGTCCAAAACCAACTCCCAGAGCTTACTTAATCAAACTCATGTCCATTGAATCAGTGATGCCATCCAACCATCTCATTCCCTGTTGTTCCTTTCTCCTCCTGCCTTCAATCTTTTCTAGCATCAGGGGCTTTTCCAAGGAGTCAGTTCTTCGCATCAGGTGGCCAAAGTATTGGAGTTTCAACTTCAGCACCAGTCCTTCCAATGAACACCCAGGACTGATCTCCTTTAGGATGGACTGGTTGGAACTCCTTGAAGTCCAAGGGACTCTCAGGAGTCTTCTCCAACACCACAGTTCAAAAGCATCAATTCTTCAGCACTCAACTTTCTTTAGAGTCCAACTCTCATATCCATACGTGACTACTGGAAAAACCATACCTTTGACTAGAAGGACCTTTGTTGGCAAAGTAATGTCTCTGCTTCTTAATATGCTGTCTAGGTTGATCATAGCTTTTCTTCCAAGGAGCAAGCATATTTTAGTTTCATACCTACAGTCACTATCTGCCATGATTTTGGAGCCCAAAAAAATAAAGTCTGTCAGTTTCCATTGTTTCCCCATCTATTTGCCATGAAGTGGTGGGACTGGATGCCGTGATCTTAGTTTTCTGAATGTTGAGTTTTAAACCAACTTTTTCACTCTCCTCTTTCACTTTCATCAGAAGGCTCTTTAGTTCTTCACTTTCTGCCATAAGGGTGATGTCATCTGCGTATCTGAGGTTATTGATATTTCTCCTGGCAATCTTGATTCCAGTTTGTGTTTCATCCAGCCTGGCATTTTGCATGATGCACTCTGCATATAAGTTAAATAAGCAGTGTGACAATATACAACCTTGATGTACTCCTTTCCCAATCTGGAACCAGTCTGTTGTTCCATGTCCAGTTCTAACTGTTGCTTCTTTAGTATCCATATTTAATGATGTAACTACTTAGAAGAAAAGTGGAGATCAGCATATTGATTCCAAAATGGATTTTCCTCATATTTCCAGGTACTTTAAAACCTAATGCTTAATTCTGGAAATTAACGTGATAATCATTTTTTCAGTGATTAGAAAAAAATGCCTAATAAATGGACACATGGTCAATGTTTTTAGCCTCTGATTTTATTTTTGGTTAACCAACTGATTCTCACATTGAAGAGGAAATCAATACTGATTACTGGCATCTAGAGAAAGCCCTCTATTCCCCTTTAAGTTGATGCTTAATATTTTGTCATTTAAGGATCATCCAAGCTACTCATTGGTTACTATCAATAACAATCATTTACAATGGAGTGTGTTTTAGAGGATTTTAGAAAAGATTTTGGCAAAGAATTGGGGTAGAAAGCATGGAACTAGGAAATTCAGGAGGCCTGGGAATTTGGTGTTGAAAGTGTAGGAGCTCCTAAAATTTCACCTCCAGTCATATATTATTTTTATGTACATTGTTCATCCATCATAACACAGAAATCTCTGGGGAGGTATAATGGCTAATCAGATCCTCTCTTTGAATGATGAAGCTTTAGGAAAATTACCAGAGCCTAGTGAATTTGGGATTAAGTGCACATGGGAAGGTTGGGCACTGGAGATTATTATCTATTTAAGTCTTTAAGAGTTAGTGAATTACTTAGTTTTCCATTTATACTTGAATCAATTCTGGTAATTAACATTTTTCTAAAAAATCATTCACTTCATTTAAAATTTCAATTATTGATTTAAAGCTATTTGTATTAGGACAAATTTTTTTAAAGCCTCTATAACTGTATTTCTTTTGACCTCAGTATTATTTCAATTTGTACCTCAACCTTTTAATTTTCTTGATCAGAAAATTTGTCTAGATTAGTCTATTTTTAAAGTATTATAAAACATTTATAAAATTTGCCATCCCATGGGTTACATAGGATAATCAAAGCAGAAAAAAATCTCATAAAGATGAGTCCTTGGAAAATAATGTATTCTTTATATATTTTTTAATTGAAGTATAGTCTCTATGACTTTATTTTCTTGGGCTCCAAAATCACTGCAGATGGTGACTGCAGCCATGAAATTAAAAGATGCTTGCACCTTGGAAGAAAAGCTATGACCAACCTAGACAGCATATTAAAAAGCAGAGACATTACTTTGCCGACAAAGGTCCATATAATCAAAGCTATGGTTTTACTAGTAGTTATGTATGGATGTAAGAATTGGACCATAAAGAAGGCTGAACACCAAAGAAATGATGCTTTTGAACTGTGGTGTTGGAGAAGGCACTTGAGAGTCCCTTGGATGGCAAGGAGATCAAACCAGTCATCCTAAAGGAAATCAACCTTGAATATTCATTGAAAGGACTGATGTTGAAGCTGAAGCTCCAATACTTTGGGCACCTGATACAAAAAGCCAACTCATTCAAAAAGATGATGTTCGGATTGATTGAAGGCAAGAGGAGAAGGGGACGACAGAGGACGAGATGGTTGGATGGCATCACCGACTTAATGGACATGAGTTTGAGCAAGCTCTGGGAGATGGTGAAGGACAGGGAAGCCTGGCGTGCTATAGTCCATGGGGTTGCAAAGAGTTGGACATGACTGAGCAACTGAGCAACAATAGTTGCTATGCAATATTATACATTATTATTACAAGTTTATAATATAGTAGTTCACAGTTTTTAAAGGTTACACTTCATTTATAGTTATCATAAAACATTGACTGTATTCCCCATGTTGTCCAATACATTCATTTTTAAATTTGATAATTGATACATTTATTCTTCTTCAGCCAATTTTTTAAGTTAATTTTCAGATGTACAGCAAAGTGATTTAGCATATATATACACATATATATACATGAGTCTTTGTTGTTTATCTGTTTTATATGTAGTGCATGCATGTGTCCTCAGTCATGTTCAACTCTTTGTGACCCCATGGACTATAGCCCACCAGGCTCCTCTGTCCATTGGATTTTCCAGGGAAGGATACTGGAGAGGGTTGCCATTTTCTCCTTCAGGATATATAATAGTGTATATATTAGTACTATACATAAATTAGGAGAGATAAATTAGGATTCTGGGATTAACATATATACATTACATGACTACTAGAAAAAAACATAGCTTTGACTAGACAGACCTTTGTTGGCAAAGTAATGTCTCTGTTTTTTAACATGCTGTGTAGGTTTGTCATAGCTTTTCTTCCAAGAAGCAAGCATCTTTTAATATCATGGCTGTAGTCACCATCTGTAATGATTTTGGATCCTAAGAAAATAAAGTCTCTCACTGTTTCCATTGTTTCCCCATCTATTGCCTTGAAGTGATCCCCAAATTATGGGTTTTAAAGTTGTTTGCTAGTTTTTTACTAGTTTTTTAATAATGTAAACAACCAGCATCACTGTACATACATCTTTATGTACAAATGTGTTTTTCTATAGGATAGATTACTAGAAATGTAATTGCTATGTTAGAGAGTATGAATATTTTCTAAGCTGCATCTATTTACATTAATACCAGTATATATTTGCCAACAATGAATATTAATTTTCTTAATTTTTACCAAATTGATAATAAAAATTTGATACATTAATTTGTATTTCCCTGATTACTAGTGAGATTGATCATCGTTTCACCTATTTGTTGCCCATTTATGTTTGCATTAATTAAAAGAAGCACTAATTATGGGAATCTAAAGACTAGATTTCAGTTCTAGGTTTGTAATTAGCTTTTCAGACTTTGATGAACTAAATCCACCTTGCTGAACCTCAGTTTCTTAATCTGACAGATAGAAATAACAATCCCAGTCCTGTCTTTCTCCACAAAGTTAATATGAGGGTTTGGTAAATAATAGATGAAAAAGCAAGTGGAAAACTCCAAAATGCTAGACAAATGATGGAATTTCTTTTAGTTTTAAAAATATGTGTAGTATTGAATAATTCTGTAATTGGGATTCTTTTCTAAACAGAATAAAGTATGTTCAGTAGCTAATTTACCTACAAACTTCAGGATCTCCCCCAGACAAGCTGTGAGGAAGGTGGAAGGCTCAGTTATTGGTTCAGCTCCAACACTTTTTCCCATTGCACCCTGGCCCGGTGACCACAAAAGAAAGCCTACTCCTTGTGAAATTCCTAATACAAGTTTGTTATTTCAAGGAGTTAGGATGGGGATGGATCCTCTTCCACAACTTCTCTGGTTCATCCATCAACAACAACAATGCCATCTGGTTACCGGGGACCAGTGAGGCATAAAATGCCTAGAAAAGCAGCTGTCTTTCCCTTTACCTGGGTCAGAATTACTAATTAAGTAACAAATTTGCCTTTAGCTATAAGTGAAATTTTGTGCTGCTAAAACTAGTGCAGCTTTTTTACATGTTATTAACTACTCCTTTTTGTAACTACAACTCTTCCTATAAAAGAAACTTATACTTCATGAAACCAGGATAAAAATTCCCATCTGGTCATCTGAGTTTTTAGCGTGATGAATGCAATCATACATAAAAGCCTCTAATTGTTATCTTACCTCTCGCTTTTTACCTTGAAGTGAGGCCAATTTGCTTGTTTATGCTTAGTTTCTTTCTCCCAGTATGGGTTCCTAACATGTACATGACAAAATTTTCATTTCTAATTTTTCCACTGCCAATTCAAATTGCTAATATAGCATATAAACCTAGATGTGAGAGCATTGTGACTGAGTTGTGTTATCCCTCACAGACTTTGTAAAACTTTGTATAAATATAAATAGGCCATTTTATACTCCTAAAATGTTAGCACTTCATCTGTATAATCTATTGGATAAATCAGAAATTGGAAAATGAATTGGATTAAATTTTAGACGTTTTCTACACTCAATAAGTCTACTGAAAGATGTACACATTTGTGGTAACTAATATTGAAAGAAGCACAATACATTCTTCAATGTTCAATGCAAATAAAATTATTTTACAAGTGTTAGTCTTATCCATGTGCGGCAAACCCCTTCCCCTCATACTCCTGGATTGCAATTCTGGTTTTTCTCACCTCTTAACAGAAGGATTAATAAATTCATAAAACCCTTAAGATAATATTTCCTCCACTCTTGGAGGTTCTTCATTCTTTGCAATCATTTTGGATGAACATGTAGGCCCCAAGTCAAAAGGATGCCTCTAAATTATACTATCTTTCATAACTAACTTGAAGACCTGGCCTTTTTGGTACTTGACTGGATTAATTTCAACCAGACTGTACCACTTGTAATGTGATCCAAATGCCTGGAGTCACTAAGGCATACTTTCTTCTCAGTGCTTCGTGTTAGGCCATTATTGAGTTCCTATGCATTTCCCTAGAAAGAGCAGTGTTGTAACCCATTTAAACGTACTGTATCTACTGGAAATGTTACCAGTTTAATGCATCCATCATCTGTTGAGCTCCTGGGCTAGGGATGTGAAGGGGATAAGTATGAGTAATTATGTTTAAGCATATAAACATACACTGCCTCAAGAAATTTTTCATCTAGAAGGAGAATTGTCATATAACTACAATGAAAATAACTACAGTGTGAGACAAAATGTAGAATTTTCCCTAAAATGGGTAACAGCAAGACATACAGAGTAAACTATCTGATTGTCTTCTGGGTCATGTGGAACCATTGGTTTGTGCTATATATGCCAGTCAACATGTGGGCAGTCTCTACATCTTTGTTCACATCTCTGTTACTCCTTGTATGGCTCAGCCTTTAATTTTACCTCAGTATTATTGAGAGTATGGAGTGTTTAATGCTGTTTTAGAGGCAATATCAAAAGGAAGATCTATTTTCAGCTAATACTCCTAGGAGGAAGCAAATCATTGAATCAACAAGATTACAATCTTCCTCAAACTTCAGTGTGCATGTGAATCACCTGGGCAACTTCTTAAAATGCAGATTCTAATTCAATAGTTCTTAGGTAGAGCCTGAGATTCTGTATATATTTAAGAAGTCCCCAGGTATTGAGGCACTTAGTCTTCAGACCATACTTTGCTTTGTGTAACAAGGATTGCTCCCATAGCCACAGAAGGGCTGATTGTGACAAGAGAGAAAATTGTCAAAGAGAGCTTAGCCTAAAGAGAGATGGACAAATAAAGCAGACAGCCAATATTTCACAGCGCATAAAGTGGAAAAGCAAAGCCTTTTACACAAATCAACTGGAAAGAACTCAGTACTTAACAACTCCATTTTGTGCAAGGATGTGGGCAAATGTATATATTAATAACAATTCTGTCATTAGCAATAGTGGACAGAAAGCTGAGTTGGTACCTTGGACAACAACCAGACTAGCAGATACAAAGAATAGAATCTAAATGGGATCACAGTTTCCCCACAAGTTACTAATCTCACTAGTTTCTCAGTAATAAAAAGCTGAAGCCTGATATGAGAATATACTCTGTATCCTCCATCACATATTGCATGTATGTGGAGTAAACTGTAGAATTCTCATTGTAAAGTGAGGATTCTGTCACATTCAACAAATCCTTTTGCTGTCTGCCTGAAATACTGAGCTAAAAATCCTCCTCAGTTATCAACAGAGATACGCATTTAGAAGGCACTGTGTGTGTGTGCATGCTTAGTCACTCAGTTGTGTCCAACTCTTTGTGACCCCATGGAGTGTAGCCCACCAGGCTCCTTTGTCCATGGGGTTTCTCCAAGCAAGAATACTGGAGTGGGTAGCCATGCCCTCTCCTCCAGCGGATCTTCCCAACCCAGGGATCGAAGCCAGGTCTCCCACATTGCAGGCAGATTCTTTACCGACCGAGCCACCAGGGAAACCCAAGAGTGTTGGACTGGGTAGCCTATCCCATCTCCAGGAGATCTTCCAGACCCAGGAGTCGAACCAGGGTTTCCTGCATTGCAAGCAGATTCTTTTACCAGCTGAGCTACCAGGGAAGCCCTCAGAAAGCCCTATCTGAGTAGTAGAAATCCGATCGTTGACTTGATATATTTGAATTTCCACATATAGCTACTACAGAAAATAACAATTGAAATAAAATGTGTTTGCATCCAATATTTTGGTTTTAAAGTACATGGCAAAGCAAAAGAATCTTGTTGTAAGGTTCTTATACTTCTAATGAAAAAGACCCACAGCCATGGACCTTCAAATGGGTATTATAACCAAGTTCCAGAGTAGCATATTTTCTTAATGATAATAGATATTATGTCTGGCTGCTAAGTCTGAGTAGAAGTCAAAGCCAGACAAAGAAGATTTCCTCTCCTTCTGAAGGGGGATTTTTATCATTATTTTCAGAGACGAGGCTAAGAAATCTTCAGCTGAGTTCTGAACTTATTATCCAATAGACTTAAGGTTTCTTATACTACCCAAAGGTCCTCAGAATATTTTATCTAATAAAGGAATAGTTATATCAATCTCAGATTGCTTTATTTAAAACAACTATTTTAAAAGTTCAATTTAAATAGTTTCAATAAGAACTGGCTCATCATCAAATTCTGTTGAATCCTTCCGATCTCCTATTCACAATGGGCATTATGGTTTATTCTTTAATGTACATTAATTTGGTTCAAACAGAATCCAGACTGCACATCTCAGCATTCTACTTGAATAAAGAAGAAAGCATTCAATTCCCCTCCATTACAAATTCAGCCTTCCACGAGTCAATTCTGCCAGTCAGTGATGGCTGCATTGCAAAAACTGCTTTGCGAATGTTTTGCTGGGTTTTGTTGCTAGGTGATGACCGGGAAAACTTTGCAATTCCTGCTGAGAGGTTTTAAAAAATGTGCCTGTAACCAGTTTCATATTAAAGAGGAGGGGAAAAAAAATAGGACAGCCTGTACCTTAGTTCCTTAAGGTTTACTGCTTGCCCTATACTCCCCCTTAGCTGTCACAGAGAGAAACTGTGAGCATTAAGAAATGTATATACACAACACTGAAAAAGGAAAAGAGAAAATAATATTCAATGTATCATCAACAAAACTAGAGTAGAGTTAATAAAACAGAACTCATCAAATGTATTCCTTTTAGTCTGAACTAGAATTTAAATAACTTGGGAATGGGAGAGAACAGAGAAGAGCGAGAATGAAAAGATACTCATTCATTCTCCTAACATTCTTTTCTGTTCCACATATTATTAGCAAAGATGTTCTACTTAAAGAAATCGGCCTGCAGCTAGAGTCAGCTTGTACCTGAGCTGTGTTTCAGAAATCCTTGGCCTGGACCTGACTTTCCAACCAAGCAGCAGGGATTCCTGGGAAAGCCCAGAGGCCTGTCTGAGGCCTGGTCCTATGTCAGTGATTGATGAGGACAAGTGTGAGAGGTGACATACTGTGAAATCAGACTGAGGCACAAAGAGTTAATCCTTGGGCTTTTTCCAAACTAGGTCCTTTGAGAGAAAAATAATATTTAGTCCTTCTTTTGTTAATTTTGCAGCTAAAGAAGCACTCTTGATATCTTATTCACTAGACTAAAGCCAGTCTGCAACCTCTGAAAACTTTGGAAGATAAATACCACACTAGTGGCAGTAATTACTTGTCCTTGTTGCATTATCACCATCAAATTATTTTAAATTGCTGATTTAAAAACTATTATATTATAACCAATACAGAGGAGAGTGGTTGTTTCTGCATACAAATTTCTTTTCACAAGTTAAAGGACCGATCTATAAATCACAGGGGAAGAAAGTCTGAGAAATTACATCTCTGCCACCTTGGGCTTCTTCTCTATTCTCAGTAAGGTAGAAACAGCTTGATAGTAAGTCCCCTTCTCTCCTTCACTAATTCATTTGCTTGTGCTCACTCCCAACTGAGTCGCCTCCTGGGAGGCTGGGCCAGGCCATGTGTGTCTTTGACTTGGCGAGGCAGGCGAATTTCTTGTACTTTCGCACCCACCATAGCAGATGCACAAACTTTAGCAGTGTCTTTTTAACACTTCATTAATTATTGAACTGTGCCAAGAGTAATTATTGGGCAGTGCCAGGAGTCCTTTTCTCCCACATCAGTAAACAGTAATTTAGAGAAAGGGGGTTATAACCTTAGGGTGAGCAACATTTTCCCCCCACAGCTGTGTGGTGAGCTCAACAATACTGCATATGCTCCAACAAATGAGGAGGTCCACAGCCGATCCTCTGTTGCACACACAGGAAATGTTATGGCCAGAGAAAAGAAATCTAGCACACTTATTGTGTGACACAAAATTTGGAGCATCTCATTCTCTTCATAGATTCAAGATATCTGGTCTGACTTTGTGCTTTTGCCCTAATTCAATAATAATAATAAATCCAATAACAGGAAGGGAACTGACTTTCAGGATTTTCCCCATATGTTATAAAGGGAATATGCTAATGTTGATACAATGCTTTCTCAATTATTAAGATGTCTTTTATTTTGCCATTATTCAGTAAGATATTAATTCCCTCCTTTTGATTAATTAGTAGATGTTGTTTTATGGTCATTTGACAACCCTAATCCTAGGAATCAGCAAAAGAGAAAGGTCTTTTGCTACATTTTGAGTGTCAAATAAGTCATAGAAAAGGCTAGTTGGAGCCAGTGTTCCTCTGGCTCTTTGGAGCAGTTTTGCTGTTTGCATTTCAGAATAATGGAAACTTCGGGTTAGAACTTTACTTAGTATAACATTCTTCCCATTCCATGCAACGTTTAAATTCTCTCCAAATAACCCCCCTCCCCAAAGTAGTTATCCAGTCCTGCTTCAGTGGGAGAGAACTTATTTCTGTCATAAACTCAACCTTTAAGATGGCCAGCATTTGTATAGCACAATGTATAGCAAAATTTGTCTACTTTTACCCATTGTTCATCAGTCCCCTGGTGGAGATACAGAACAACCTTGTAAATATTCCAAGTCAGCTACTTTTCAAATTTAAGGGTGAAAAAGAAACTCCTAATACTAAAAATGCAGATTCAGGCTTCCATGTCCCGAGAAATCTGATTTCAGATCTTTAGATGGTCCACAGTTACTCTGCTCTAAGACTTTTCTTTCCATGATTAGATGTCTTCAGGTGATTTCAATGAATTCTCATGTGGAACAACAAACTCAAGTGCCCAAATCCAATGATCAGTTCTCTGTTCTCATCTTTACTCCTCTTCCTCTGTCCTTCTTGCAGTCCTTTATTCTTCTGACCTTTGTGACAGCCCGGCATCTTGCTTTTCCTCCTACATCATGTCTGCTAATATAGCACAGTGGCTTCATTGAGTTCCTTCTAGAACATAAGAAGCAAACTCCCATCTCAAGGTCTTATGGAATTTATTTCTTCACTGTATGATGCCCTCCCTTAGTTATTCCAGGTCTCTAATCAAATCACAGTACCTCAAAGACACTTCCCTTACCAAATTATCTGAAATAGCCACCACCATATTCTCTATCCCTTCTATATACTTACAGGATTTTTGCAGTCTGATGCTGTTTAGATGCTCCAAATTTTGTGTCACACAATAAGTGTGCTAGATTTCTTTCCCCTGGCCATAACATTTCCTGTGTGTGCAACAGAGGATCGGCTGTGGACCTCCTCCTTTGTTGGAGCATATGCAATATTGTTGAGCTCCCCACACAGCTGTGGGGGGAAAACATTTATTCATTTGCTTTTGTTTTCCTCTCCAGTAAGAATATAAACTACAAGAGGACTGTCTTATAAACTTTGATTTCCTCAGTGCCTAACACACTGTCTGGCACATAGTGAGAACTAAAAAGAAAAACAAAAAACACTTTTCAGGAAATTCACTGTTGATGAGATATTAAAATGGTGCAACCACTATGGAAAACAGTACGAAGGTCTCTCAAGCAATTAATATAGAACTTCCATGCATGCGTATGCTAAGTCACTTCAGTCATGACTTTGCAACCCTATGGACCATAGTCTGCCAGGTTCCTCTGTCCATGAGATTCCCCAGGCAAGAATACTGGAGTGCATTGCCATGCCCTCCTCCAGGGGATCTTCCCAACCCAGGGATCAAACCCACATCTCTGTCTTCTGCATTGGCAGGTGGGTTCTTTACCACAAGTGCCACCTGTGAAGCCTAGAACTGCCATATCACTTCTGGGTATTTATCCAAAAAAATCAGAAATTCAAAAAGATATATGCACCCCAATGTTCAAAATAGGTGAAGGGGATTAAGAGGCACAAACCTCCAGTTTTAGCCACAAAAATGTAATTACAGCACAAGGAATATGGACAATAATATTTTAATGACTGTGTATGTGAACAGATAGTTTCTACACTTATCATAGTGATCATTTCATAACATATGCAAATGTCAAATAACTATATAGTACACCTGAAACTATTATATTAGTTGAAACTATTAATGTTGTACATCCACTGTATTTCAATAAAGAAGAAAAGAACTTGTCAAAAGAGTGAAAGAAAAATGATACTGAGTCCTTTCACAAGCCTGACTAACTCTATGTCCCTTCAAAAGTGTGCTGTCTAGAACTACTAGGTTCCCTAATAAAAACAGAATAATCTGTCTACGTGTTTGGAATACTAGATTTATACCAACGTTGCATTCGTTTTCATTCACTTTTAGGGCCACTATGTCACACAATTAAATCACGTTGAGCTTATGCAGCTGCTAAGCCACATTGCCCTGTGCAGCTGGATATTTGGAACCAAGCTGAGGATCTCATATGCCTCCCTGTTAAATGTTCTCTGATTAAATTTGCTCTAGCCTATTAAAATTCTTTTGGATACTAATTCTGTCATTAAGCATGTTCTCACATCAGTCTCTCTTTTGCAATTCATTTTATATGCCTATTGATTCATTTTCTTGCTCTAATCATTAATTTAAAAAAAGATAGGCTGTGGAGTCCACAGACCAAGGTTTGTATCTCAGCACTGCCACTTCGTAGTTGTGTGGCTAACCTTGGTCAGGCTGATTAAGTTTTCCATCTTTCTATGAAATGGAAATAATAGTACCTATCTAATAAAGGTTATTGTGAAAATCAAATAAGATTATAAAGTGTTGAGTCCAGTTCCTGGGATGTGTAATCCACTGTTAATTCTAATACTCAGCACCATGCCTAGTCCATAGTAGACTCTGAACAAACTTTTGTCAGTTATTGACAGGGACAAGGGTCCAAGGGTCTATGTGGTAGGACTCTGGAACTGTACATCAAAATTATCAATAATACATAAATTAGTCCTCTTTAGGGTTCATTTATCTCCTCAATCATTTATGAATACGTCTCCCGATACTGACATACTACTTGCCTTTCTCCATTTTGTTTAAAAAAAATTCTAGACAGCCACGTGCAATCCTGAAATAAGATATACTGTGTTTAGTGCTGTCTCCTAACCTACCATGCTAGTATTCTTGTCAGAAAAGAAAATTTATCTTATTTGACATGAGTTAGTTGAACCCATTGTTTTCTTTTCTGTTTGTTCACAAATCATACTGTCATCTGGGATTGATGTGTGGGTTACCAAGCCTGGTCACTGTAGTACCAGTAAGTCATATGTCCGTCTTCTGGTCCTTTTTCCATTCTTCACAGATCCCTAACGACTAAGCTCATCTAGGGTCTTTCTCAATGCCCTGGGACAGGTAGCCCAGAACAGGAAACCAGTGCTCACTTGTTGCAGCTAAAATGATCACATACAAGTTCTTCAAATATCTGAAGTTTCAAGAGTCTTATTCTTATACTATTCCTCATCTGATAGTTTATTCCTACCCATTTCCAAGAGAAATGTAGGACTACATTGACCCTTTGAGTATACAAATTAGAGAAGCACAGTTTGTAGTCTCAGTTTCTCTTTCATCTTTCTTTCAAAAATAGTAAGATGAAGACCTCCATTTTGAACAAATATTCAGGACAACTCCTTGTTCCACTAACTGAGACCTAAAGCTTAATGGAAGTTTACAGGGTTGAACAACCTTTACCCAGAAGGCAGGCAGGGCAAGTTCCCATCAGCTTTGGTGATAAACCTTCTAAAGCCAGGTTTTCCAGGATTGGTTACTTAGTTGGCATTCCATAAATGTTTGTTTTCATTATTAAGATTAGTCTCCAAAAAATGTAGTATTGCTCTCTTCAAATTCTCACTATACTTCACCCATACCTAATTTAATCTAATATTCTTAGTCTAATATCCTTTCCATATTATGAAAGCCTCAGGTAGAGAACCTGATGTGTATTCATCTTTACTAAAAAATTAATTCATTAATTAATGATTCCACAAAAGATAACTGAGATTTTATTATCTTTATTGTTTATAGTAACTAAATGCTTCTAAATTGTCTTAAAGTAGTTTCTTTTCTTGTTTGCTTTACATAGCTAATCTCAGCAAATCTTTTCTTTATGTAGCATACAAAATTATGTGTTATTCCAAAATTTTATGAATGATAGTAATTATTGAAGGTTGATGCACTACCACTGGCTATATTTCCTTTATTTATTTGGCTTTTTTCATGTGTACCCATTCAGCCTCAAGGCTCACCACCAAAGAATGCAAATTCTTTAGCACTTTGAAATTAATTAAATGAAGTAGAGAATAAGAAATATTTTCTATCACCATATGGTAACTTTATTATTATTATTAATGGGATTTATCATTCAATAACCTCAGATATGCAGATGACACCACCCTTATGGCAGAAAGCAAAGAACTAAAGAGCCTCTTGATGAAAGTGAAAGAGGAGAGTGAAAAAGTTGGCTTAAAGCTCAACATTCAGAAAACTAAGATCATGGCATCTGCTCCCATCACTTCATGGCAAATAGATGGGGAAACAGTGACAGACTTTATTTTGGGGGACTCCAAAATCACTGCAGATGGTGACGCAGCCATGAAATTAAAAGACACTTGCTCCTTGGAAGAAAAGTTATGACCAACCTAGACAGCATATTATAAAGCAGAGGCATTACTTTGCCAGCAAAGGTCTATCTAGTCAAGGCTATGGTTTTTCCAGTAGTCATGTAAAGATGTGAGAGTTGGACTATAAAGCAAGCTGAGCACCAAAGAATTGATGGTTTTGAACTGTGGTATTGGAAAAGACTCTTGAGAGTCCCTGGACTGCAAGGAGATCCAACCAGTCCACCCTAAAGGAAATCAGTCCTGAATATTCATTGGAAGGACTGATGCTGAAGCTGAAACTCCAATACTTTGGCCACCTGATGCAAAGAACTGACTCCCTGGAAAAGACCCTGATGCTGGGAAAGATTGAAGGCGGGATGAGAAGGGGACAACAGAGGATGAGATGGTTGGATGGCATCACTGACACAATGGACATGAGTTTGAGTAGACCCTGGGAGTTGGTGATGGACAGGGAGGCTTGGCGTGCTGCAGTCCATGAGGTCACAAAGAGTCAGACACGACTGAGTGACTGAACTGAACTGAACTGAACTGAATGAGATTTAAACTTTGATAGAGAATATTATGAATGTTTCACTGTACTCCTCCAGAGCAATTCAAAGTGAGATTATAAGAAATGCTTCTCTTCCTAATCATCAGTAGCTATGTAACTGTCCAGAATACCAGGGAAGCCTACGTATTTCCAGTCAAGATGGACATAATCTTTTGAATGCATTTCCTGTGAATGTTTATTTGTTTGAACATTGGTTAATTTGACTCCATAGCCACACCTTCCTATCACGCCACCCTCAACACAGCTGGGCCTTTGCCCACCAGGAGCTTCATTCATCTAAAATAGTATCAAGAAAATTCGTTAAAATGTGCCTTATTCTTAGTGACATTTAATATGGAGAGAAAAAAATAATTTAATCAACTAAACCTAAACTTCATGAACACCATTTATATGGTGGCGTGTTGCCATTTGAAATCTTACAAGACGGGTATTACATTTACAGTAGTGGAAAGAACTGTGTCTTTCCTGTTTCTCTTATGATTATAATTATGATTTAACTGAATACTTGCATACAAAAATGGGGACAAAAACCTTTATAAAACCTTATTGGAAACATCTAGGGAAAGATGACCAAATGAATCAGTATCACAAAAAGTTCTTCCCCCAATTCCTAGTAGCTCGAACGGAAAAAAAAAAAAAAAGTTTAGAAAAAATAACTGACAGCTACCAAACCCAATAAAGAATCTCATCCTTATAACCTAAACTCAGAAAAATGGTAACCAGGAGACGAAATGAAAGATTCTGGTTTATTAGAGCCCAACTTCTAAACTTGCACCCACAATTTTTCTAACTTTGTAAAAGCAGAACTGAGGGAGCAAAGTATGTTACCAAAACCTTGAGAATTTTAAAAAGTCCCCTTGGAGCAAAGGAGACTCAAGTGAGTCAAGTGCCTTAGAATATTTCATGGGAAAACTCCTAAAAGTAAAAGCTTCTTTATAATGTCCCAGGACCTCTATTAAGCATGATTAATAGCCTGAGCTTGCCATATCTCAGGGTCCTATGCTAAGTAGGGGAACAAGCTGAAGCTTGTGGGATTATGATATACCCTTGGCAAAATGGAGTGGATCCTGGTACAGAAATTTCAGTGGATTTTCAAAAGACAGAGCAGATCTCTGGGTCCCAAGGAAGTGGTCATGCTGGACACCATGGGAACTCAGCCCATTCTGCCCATACTCCTTCAGACTTTAAGAAGGTACATAGAAAGCAACAGTTTGTTCCCACACTGATAAATGTAAGATCTAGACTGAGTTTCCACATTAAGCTTGAGTATCTTGAAAAGATATGAAAACTCTGTAATCACACTGTAAGAAAAAAAAATTTCAAATGTATCAAATATCTTAGGAGGCAAAAGCCCAATGAACTCAGAAAATACTCTCCAAGAGCCAAAAAATGTCTGAATGTCTTATCTATAAAGGAACTTAAAAGAATATGTATTCAAAGATGGTATGCTACTGCAATATAATTAATTACAAAGAAGATACCATATCAACAAACAAATTGAGAAGCAAAATAATAACATTGAAAGCCTAATACATAAATTAGAACAGCAAATATATGGGGGAAGACTTAATAACAAAGAAGAAAGATTTCAGATTATAACATCTGAAGGAATTGTGTTTATGTATATATATATTATACAGTGGGGCTTCCCTGGTGGCTTAGACAGTAGAGAATCTGCTTGCAGTGTGGGAGACTGGGTTCAATCCCTGGGTCAGGAAGATCCCCTGGAGAAGGGAATAACTACCCACTCCAGTATTCTTGTCTGGAGGATTCCATGGACAGAGGAGCCTGGTGGGCTACAGTTCATGGGGTTGTAAAGAGTTGGATATGACTGAGCAACTAACATTTTCACTTCCACATATTATGCATTATATATATACACACATATATATACATACATATATATAATTTTAAAATGTAAATGAAAAAGACAAACTAGTAAAGCAATTACAAAGAAACTATAAGATGTGGAAGAGGAATAAAATCTTTACAACAGAGTGATCATTGGTATCAGAGAAACCAACCAATAGAACAGGGAAAAAATTAAGAGATAGATAGGAACACCGTCAGCCCTCCATATCTGTGGGTTCTGCACCTGTGAATTCAACCAGCTGCAAATTGAAAATATTCCCCCAAAAAATTCCAGAAAATTTCAAAAAGCAAAATTCAGTGACACTGACAACTATTTATATAGCATTTACATTGTATTAGGTATTATAAGTGATCTAGAGATTATTTAAAGTATATGAGAGTATAACAGATTCACTTTGCTATACATCTGAAATTAACACTACATTCTAAATCAACTACACTCTAATAAAATTTTAAAATAAAATAAATAAATAAAATATCTAATAAATAAATAATAAAGTATATGGGAGAGTGTGCATAGGTTATATGCAAATACTACACCATTTTATATAAGAGACTTGAGGATCCATGGTTTTGGGTAACCACAGGAGGTCCTGGAACCAATCCCTTGTAGATGCTGAGGTACAACTGTACCACCATGAAGAAAGACGTAAAGTCTTAACATCAAAGGGCGTATCCTATACCAACGAAAAGTGACGTAAAATCATCTATATAAGAACCAATTCTGATTGTTAGTGACCTTTAAGAATATCAAAAGAATTATTATCTCATCTAGACAGAAAAAGTAAGTAGCACCATATGAAACCCTAATAAAGATGTCATCATTAAATAAGATAAGGTAAGAGGAGTGATGGTTAATTTTTATTAGATTTTAATATATAAAAAAGACTATGTCTCTGGGGAAATTTCAGTTCAGTTCAGTTCAGTCACTCAGTCATCTCTGATTCTTTGCGACCCCATGAACCACAGCACACCAGGCCTCCTTGTCTATCACCAACTCCCGCAGTCCACCCAAACCCATGTCCATTGAGTTGGTGATGCCATCCAGCCATCTCATCCTCTGTTGTCCCCTTCTCCTTCTGCCCTCAATCTTTCCCAACATCAGGGTCTTTTCAAATGAGTCAGCTCTTTGCATCAGGTGGCCAAAGTATTGGAGTTTCAGCTTCAACATCAGTCCTTCCAATGAACACCCAGAACTGACCTCCTTTAGGATGGCCTGGCTGAATCTCCTTGCAGCCCAAGGGACTCTCAAGAGTCTTCTCCAACACCACAGTTCAAAAGCATCAATTCTTCAGCACTCAGCTTTCTCTATAGTCCAACTCTCACATCCATACGTGACTATTGGAAAAACCATAGCCTTGACTAGATGGACTTTTGTTGACAAAGTAATGTCTTTGCTTTTTATTTTTTTATTTTTTTTCTATTTATTTTTTTTTATTAGTTGGAGGCTAATTACTTCACAACATTTCAGTGGGTTTTGTCATACATTGATATGAATCAGCCATAGATTTACACGTATTCCCCATCCTGATTCCCCCTCCCACCTCCCTCTCCACCCGATTCCTCTGGGTCTTCCCAGTGCACCAGGCCCGAGCACTTGTCTCATGCATCCCACCTGGGCTGGTGATCTGTTTCACCATAGATAGTATACATGCTGTTCTTTTGAAACATCCCACCCTCACATTCTCCCACAGAGTTCAAAAGTCTGTTCTGTATTTCTGTGTCTCTTTTTCTGTTTTGCCTATAGGGTTATCATTACCATCTTTCTAAATTCCATATATATGTGTTAGTATGCTGTAATGTTCTTTATCTTTCTGGCTTACTTCACTCTGTATAATGGGCTCCAGTTTCATCCATCTCATTAGGACTGGTTCAAATGAATTCTTTTTAACGGCTGAGTAATATTCCATGGTGTATATGTACCACAGCTTCCTTATCCATTCATCTGCTGATGGGCATCTAGGTTGCTTCCATGTCCTGGCTATTATAAACAGTGCTGCGATGAACATTGGGGTGCACGTGTCTCTTTCAGATCTGGTTTCCTCAGTGTGTATGCCCAGAAGTGGGATTGCTGGGTCATATGGCAGTTCTATTTCCAGTTTTTTAAGAAATCTCCACACTGTTCTCCATAGCGGCTGTATTAGTTTGCATTCCCACCAACAGTGTAAGAGGGTTCCCTTTTCTCCACACCCTCTCCAGCATTTATTGCCTGTAGACTTTTGGATAGCAGCCATCCTGACTGGCGTGTAATGGTACCTCATTGTGGTTTTGATTTGCATTTCTCTAATAATGAGTGATGATGAGCATCTTTTCATGTGTTTGTTAGCCATCTGTATGTCTTCTTTGGAGAAATGTCTGTTTAGTTCTCTGGCCCATTTTTTGATTGGGTCATTTATTTTTCTGGAATTGAGCTGCAGGAGTTGCTTGTATATTTTGAGATTAATCCTTTGTCTGTTTCTTCATTTGCTATTATTTTCTCCCAATCTGAGGGCTGTCTTTTCACCTTACTTATAGTTTCCTTTGTAGTGCAAAAGCTTTTAAGTTTCATTAGGTCCCATTTGTTTAGTTTTGCTTTTATTTCCAATATTCTGGGAGGTGGGTCATAGAGGATCCTGCTGTGATTTATGTCACAGAGTGTTTTGCCTATGTTCTCCTCTAGGAGTTTTATAGTTTCTGGTCTTACATTTAGATCTTTAATCCATTTTTAGTTTATTTTTGTGTATGGTGTTAGAAAGTGTTCTAGTTTCATTCTTTTACAAGTGGTTGACCAGTTTTCCCAGCACCACTTGTTAAAGAGGTTGTCTTTTTTCCATTGTATATCCTTGCCTCCTTTGTCAAAGATAAGGTGTCCATAGGTTTGTAAAAATATGGAACGCTTCACGAATTTGCATGTCATCCTTGCGCAGGGGCCATGCTAATCTTCTCTGTATCGTTCCAATTTTAGTATATGTGCTGCCGAAGCGAGCACATGTCTTTGCTTTTTAATATGCTGTATAGGTTGGTCATAACTTTCCTTCCAAGGAGTAAGTGTCTTTTAATTTCATAGCTGCAATCACCATCTACAGTGATTTTGGATCCCAAAAAAGTAAAGTCAACCACTGTTTCCACTGTTTCCCCAATCTATTTGCCATGAAGTGATGGGACCGGATGCCATGATTTTAGTTTTCTCAATGTTGAGCTTTAAGCCAACTTTTTCACTCTCCTATTTCACTTTCATCAAGAGACTCTTTAGTTCTTCTTCACTTTCTGCCATAAGGGTGGTGTCATCTGCATATCTGAGGTTATTGATATTTCTCCTGGCAATCTTGATTCCAGCTTATGATTCATCCAGCCCAGCATTTCTCATGATGCACTCTGCATATAAGTTAAATAAGCAGGGTGACAATATACAGCCTTGACATACTCCTTTTCCTATTTGGAACCAGTCTGTTGTTCCATGTCCAGTTCTAACTGTTGCTTCCTGACCTGCATACAGATCTCTCAGGAGGCAGGTCAGGTGGTCTGGTATGCCCATCTCTTGAAGAATTTTCCACAGTTTATTGTGATCCACACAGTCAAAGGCTTTGGTATAGTCAATAAAGCAGAAATAGATGTTTTTCTGGAACTCTCTTGCTTTTTCGATGATCCAAAGGATGTTGGCAATTTGATCTCTGGTTCCTCTGCCTTTTCTAAATCCAGTTTGAACATCTGGAAGTTCATGGTTCATGTATTGCTGAAGCCTGGCTTGGAGAATTTTGAGCATTACTTTACTAGTGTGTGAGATGAGTGCAATTGTGTGGTAGCTTGAGCATTCTTTGGCATCGCCTTTCTTTGAGATTGGATTGAAAACTGACCTTTTCCAGTCCTGTGGCCACTGCTGAGTTTTCCAAATTTGCTGGCATATTGAGTGCAGCACTTTCACAGCATCATCTTTCAGGATTTGAAATAGCTCAACTGGAATTCCATTACCTACACTAGCTTTGTTTGTAGTGATGCTTCCTAAGGCCCACTTGACTTCACACTCCAGGTTGTCTGGCTCTAGGTGAGTGAGTGATCACACCATCATGATTATCTGGGTTGTAAAGATCTTTTTTGTACAGTTCTTCTGTGTATTGTTGCCACCTCGTCTTAATATCTTCTGCTTCTGCTAGGTCCATACCATTTCTGTCCTTTATTGAGCCCATTTTTGCATGACATGTTCCCTTAGTATCTCTAATTTTCTTGAAGAGATCTCTAGTCTTTCCTATTCTATTCTTTTCCTCTATTTCTTTGCATTGATCGCTGAGAAAGGCTTTCTTATCTCTCCTTGCTATTCTTTGGAACTCTGCATTCAAATGGGTATATCTTTCCTTTTCTCCTTTGCTTTTCACTTCTCTTCTTTTCACAGCTATTTGTAAGGTCTCCTCAGACAGCCATTGTGCTTTTTTGTATTTCTTTTTCTTGGGGATGGTCTTGATTCCTGTCTCCCATACAATGTCACGAACCTCCAATCCATAGTTCAACAGGCACTCTGCCTATCAGATCTAGTCCCTTAAATCTATTTCTCACTTTCATTGGGGAAATTTGGCTACAGAATAAAATGAAAATATTATAACCATGACATAGAAAAAATTAATGTCTGGCTTCTGTTTTTAGTAATAACAGAATAGTTTGTATCAAACTAACCCTCCCACATATAACAATTTTAAAATCGAGATAAAATATTATTTAATTCATTTAATGCATTGAAGAATGAAGAAAGGCAGGCATAGTGGAAAGGAGTTGACTCAATAAAGGGGAACTCTACTAGGCAACATTTGCATTTGTACAGCTTTTCACATATGGTCACTTTCTGTTGTATACAGCACATCACAACTTTCTAAGCAGGAAGCTGCATTCCTCCTGACTTAAGAAGTCAGAGAATGGAGTTTAGGGCTGCCAAAGCAGCTAAAAAGTGAGGAAGTGAGGGGACAAATCTCTGAAAATGGAGAATCATAGAAATGTATGTAAAAGAAAATCTGCATGTAAATTCTGTCCAAATCTTTGGCTAACCCTGAACTGCACATAAATGAAGGAAACTACAAGGACAAAATTTAAATGTCTGACCAGGACCCTGAGAGGTGACAGTTGAAAGGCTAAAAGAACTAAGCAGAAAATGTAACTGGAGCATATCACAGTGGATACAGATTGTGGAGTTTGAGTTATAGACTGCTAGAACAAAAATCAGCACGTTTCAGAAGTTGGTAGCAGAATTCAGAATCTTTACAATGTATTAGCCACAATGTCCAGCATAGAGTCACTATGACTAAAATCACTAAAATCACTAAAAATCACTAAGCATGAAAAGAAACAGAAAAGTGTGTCCCATAGTCAAAAAGTAGTCAACAGAAATTAACTCTGGTTTGATCTAGGCACTGAAATTAGCAGGAAAAAACTTAAAGCAGCTATTAAAAATATGTTCAAGAACTTTTAAAAATGATTCATCAAGGGCTTCCTTGGTGGCTCAGTGGATAGGAATCCACCTGCCAAAGCAGGAGACTTGAGTTTGATCCCTGGCCCTGGAAAATCCTGCATGCCACAGAGCAATTAAGCCCATGAGCCACAGTTTCTGAGCCTCTGCTCTAGAGTCTGGGAGCCACAACTACTGAGCCTGTATGCCACAACTACTGAAGCCCACATGCTTTAGAACCCATGTTCCACAACAAAAGAAGCCATCACAATGAGAAGCCTGAACACTGCAACTAGAGAAAAGTAATGAAGATCCAGCACAGCCAAAAATAAGTAAATAAATTTTTTTTTGAAAAAATGATTCATCAAAATAAATGAACAAATGGAGAAGAATCTCAAAGATTTGAAACTGTAAAAATGAACCAAATGGAGTGATATTTAAAATGGATAACCAACAAGGACCTACTGTATAGCACATGGAACTGTATTCAATGTTATTTAGCAGTCTGAATGGGACAGGAGTTTGGAAGAGAATGGATATGTGTATATTTATGACTGAGTCCCTTCACTATTCACCTGAAACTATCACAACACTGTTAATTGGGTAAACTCCAATGCAAAATAAAAAGTTTTTAAAAGTAAGTCTATTAAGGAAAAAAGGGGAACCAAGTGGAAATTCTAAAATGGTGAAGTACAATATTTTACATTAAATTCACCACATGAACTAGTGAAGGAAAAAGAAGCTAGTCTCTAAAATCTTGAAGATAGATTAATAGAATTACCCAATCAGAAAAGAAGGGGGGAAAAAGGAAAATGTGAGCAGCTGTTCAGTTATCTGTGGAGTAGACAGAATGGAGGGGGAATGAAAGGAAAAAGAAAAGAGCAACAAAATTTTCCCAAATTTACTGGAAAACATAAACTTACAGATCCAAATATTTCAATAAACTTCAAGCAAGAAAAATATAAAGAAAATCACAGTTAGATACATTGTAGTCATACAACTGAAAACTAAGAGTAAAATCTTGAAAATGAGAGAGAAAACACATGCTACATAATAAAGAAACAATGATAGCAATGATGGCCAATACTTCTCAGCAGAAATAGTGAAAGCAAAGAGAAAACTGTGGAGGGCTGTGATAGATAAAAGATGGTTGAATTTCTTTGGTACTCCTCCAATTGAGAGATTCCCTTCCTTTGAATATGAGTGAGCTATGTGATAACATAACCAAAAGAATATGGTAGAAATAATATTGTATCTATTCATGTGCCCTAAGAGAGTGATAGCTTCTTTTCATCCTTTGAAACACTTATTCCTGAAGTCCTGAGATGACAGATAAAAGTCCAAATACCCTGCCCAAAAGAACATGGATAGCCTCAGAGACTACATGAAGATGGAAAAATGTGTAGCTGAGCCCTAGCTTCCATACATTTTACCAAGATTACATGTGTTTGAATGAAACCATCTTAGACAGTGCTAACCAGCCGTAGCTGAATACCATAAAATAACTACCACCAATGACATATGGAGCAAAAGAATCACTCAACCAAGCCCTGCCCAAATTTCTAAACAACAAAATCATTATATGTAATTTAACAAATTGGTGTTGTTTTAAAACATTAGGTTTTGGGGCTTTTGGGGGCTATTTGTCAGGCAGCAATAGTTAACCAGAACAACATCATTTAAATGATGAAAGAAAAATTAAAAAATGTTCAATCCTTGTATCTATATCCAAGAAAATTATCCATTAAATATGAAGATGAATTTAACACATTTTCAAATCAATGAAAAGTTGAAAATTTTGTTGCCAGTTGATCTACACTACAAGAAATATTAAAGCAAGCTCTTTAGGCTAAAGAGAAATAGCACCAGATGAAAACATAGATTTACAGTAAGGACTATCAAGCATTAGAAATGATAAATATAAAACCCCCTGTTTGTTCTCTCTTAATTTTTTTAAACAACATATGACTTTTTAAAGCAAAATTATAATACTGTGTGATAGGGATATATATATATATGTGCAAATATATATATATATATATATATTTGCAAATATATATATATATATATTTAACAAGAATAGAAAAACAAATGGACTGAACAGAAAAAAAGCACAAAATGGTAGACATAAATGCAGCCATATCAATAATCACACTGAATATAAATGGATTAAATATGTAATTAAAACATAGAATTGATAGATCATACAACAAAGGAAGACTCAATTGTATGCTGCACCTAATAGATGCCTTTAGAGGTAAAGTCACAAATGGGTTAAAAGGAAAAGGATGAAAAAATATATTTTTTTTTTGTTTTCAACAGAAAACTAGAGTGGCTATATTAACATCACAAAAAATTAACTTTAAGAAATGTAAGGATTATTACCAGAGATAAATCTCCTAATGTTAAACAAGTCAATTCATTACAAAGAAAATGTAATCATATATGTGTATGCACTTAATTAACAGACAAGCAAAATACATGAAGAAAAAGCCAATTGGAAATTTTAACATCCCTTTCTTAGTTATTGATAGAAAAACTGCTTTAAAATGATACAAAAAATGCCTAATAACACTATTAGTCACTTTAACCTAATGACATTTATAGAACACTCAAAAATTTCAGAATTTTTTTTCAAGTATACATGGAATACTTATTAGAATAATACCTATATGCTGAGCCATAAATTGTCTCAATAAATTTTAAAAGATTGGAATCTTACAGGGTATATTCTCTAACCATGTTGTTCAGTTGCTAAGTTGTATCCAACTCTTTGTGACCCCATGGGCTGCAGCACACCAGGCTTCCCTGTCCTTCACTATTTCCTGGAGTTGGCTCAGAATCATGTTCATTGATTCAGTGATGCCATCCAACCATCTCATTCTCTGTTGCCCCGTTCTCCTGCCCTCAATGGTCTCTAACCGTAAAGAAATTAAAGTGAAGTGAAAGTGAAGGTGAAGTCACTCGGTCGCCTCTGACTCTTTGAGACCCCATGGACTGTAGCCTACCAGGTTCCTCCATCCATGGTATTTTTGAGGCAAGAGTACTGGAGTGGGTTGCCATTTTCTTCTTCAAGGGACCTTCCCAACCCAGGGATTGAACCCTGGTCTCCCGCATTGTAGGTAGATGCTTTTACCATCTGAGCCACCAGGGAAGTCCCTATAAAGAAATTAATTAGAAGTCAATTGTAACAAGATATGAAGAAAAGCCACCAAAGATTTGGAAATTAACACAATTCTAAATAATCCACAGGTTAAAGAAAACACAGAGAAAGTATAAATTATTTTTAATAGAATGATAATTATATTTTACCAAATTTATAGTACAGTGCTTAGATGGAAATGTATAGGGTCAAATACATATTTTAAACAAGAGAAAAAGTTTACAGCCAATGTTCAAGCTTGAATTTTAAGGTTTTAAAAAATAAATTGTAAATGCAAGAAAGAAAAAAATAAAGATCCAAAATCAATGAAATGTGAAACAGACACTTCACAAATTTGACAAAAGCCAAAGTTGATCTTTGAAAAAACAACCACCAAATTGATAAATCCCTAGCTAGAAAATGGAAAAAAGGAAGGAAGGAAATTAAAATTATTAATATCAGTTACAAAAGAGAAATTACAAATCATGCAGACATTAAATGGTAATTTTGTGCCAGTTAATTTTACAACATAGATGAACTGAATACATTTCTTATAAAATATACAACTTAAAATGAGACATATGATGTAGAAAATCTAAATAACTTTGTACCTGTGACAGAGGTTGAATTCACGATCAAAAAAAATCCTACAAAGGAAACCCCAATCCTAGGTAATTATACCAATGAATTTTCTTAAACATTTAAGGAAGATATAACACCAATCTTAGACACATTATTTTAGAGAATTCTCATATCATTTTTTGAGACTACCCAAACCCTCATGCCAAAACATGACAAAAATATTACAAGAAACAAAAATTACACACTAATCCAATCAAATAAATATATATGTATCAAATGAATACTGTGAAAAAAAAATATTGGCCAAACAAACACAGCAACATATAAAAAAGATAAAACAGGATGACCAAGTGAGGTTTATCTAGGAATGAAAAGTTGGTTTAACAACTGAAAATCAATCAGACCACTCCAGTATTCTTGCCTGGAGAATCCCAGGGACAGAGGAGTCTAGTAGGCTGCCGCCTATGGGGTCGCACAGAGTCAGACACGACTGACTCGACTTAGCAGCAGCGTCAGCAAAGACCATAATATCAGAGTAAATGAGAAAACTCATAATTTCAATGAATACAGAAAATACCTGGTAAAATTCAATACCCATTCATGATAAAAGTTCCTAGCAAACTAGTAAAACAAAGCAACTTCCCAAATCTGACAAAGGGTATCTACAAAAAACCTATAGCTAACATCATATCTAATGATGAAATATTAAATGATTTTCCCCTAAGATTGGGAACAAGGAAAGGGTTCCATCACTTTTATACAATATTGTAGTGGAGTTTCTAGCTAGTACAACAAAGCATGAAAAAATAGATAATAGTAATGTGGATTGGAAAGGAAAACTGTCTCTAATCACATATGACATGGTTTTGTATGTTAAAAACTCTAAAGAATCTACCAAACAACTACTAAAGCTTAAAGCCAATTTAGCAAAGTCATGAATACATAAAACAACATGCACAAGTCTCAGACATTATTCACATTATATGAAAGAAGCTAGACACAAAAAACTACATGTTATATGATCCCATTTATATAAAATTCTGAAACAGGCAAGACTATACAAAGGTGGGAAAAATGAGGAGAGATATTGCTTTGAGGAAAGGGATTAACTGATAATGGAAATAAGGAAACCTTCTGGGGTGAGAGAAAGATTTTGTATATTAATAGAGGTGTGGAGTATGTAAATGTATGAATTGGTCAAAACAATATATGGTATACTTAGGATTTGTGTATTTCAATGTATTTAAGTTTTACACAAAAAAAAGAAAAATTAAAACTAAAAACAAATACTGAAGTCCAATATTCCTTTTTTTCAGTAGTATGGCTTAGCAATTCTAAGATTAATTTATGGAGTTTATACAAGTTTATTTTAGGCTTGAGCAAATGAGTAAATATATGAAAGCCAGATTTCTCCTTGTTGGAGTTACAAATATGAAAGCAGGAAAACAAGAATATACCCTGAGGTACTGGCTGAAACTGACCTTATGGAGATGATAGATGAGAAATAGACAAACAGATAGACAGAGATAAGAAAGACCAAGATAGGGAGTGAGACAGACAAAAAGAAAGAGAAGGAAAAAAGAAAGAGAAAGAAGAAAGAAAGAGAAATATCTCCTAGCTGTAGAACTGGGAGGAGGGGGGAGGGCTAGGACAGGGGAATTATAAAATGAGCCATGAATACCTTCTTATGCCAGAAACCAAGGAAATGTAGAGGCTTCATGAGCCAGCTTGAAGTGGCTCCCTCTGGCAAAATCTGGGGCAATTTGTACATCAAAATAAATAATCATGGTAATTGATTATAACTTTTGAATAAAAGAAAAATCCACACATGTTATATTAGTTTCCTGGGACTGCTGTAACAAAGTTTCTTGAACTATGTGACTTAAAACAACAGAAATTTGTTGTTTCACAGGTTTGGAGGTTTGAAGTCCAAAATCAAGGTGTAGGCAGGGCTATGCTTCCTCTAAAATCTGTAGGTAAATCTTTCTTTGCCTCTTTCTAGGACATCCTCAGGTGGTTTCTCCAGCATATCTTTGTCATTTCTTGGTTTGTAGAGGCATTGCTCTCATCCTCCATCTTCACAAGGCATTCTCCATATGTGTCTTCATATTATCTTCCCTCTGCATGTATCTGTATTCAAATGTTCCCTTTTTATAAGGACATGCATCATAATGGATTAAGACCCAAGCTTATAAATTCATCTGCATATTCAGAAGTGCTGGGAGTATGACTTTAGCATATCTTTAGCATATCTTTTGTGTATCTTTTGTGTCTTTTGGAGGAGACAATTCAATTCATCAATGCATACTGCAATGAAAAAATAAGTAAACAATGGCTAAAGTAAATTCTTTCTTGTAATAGAAAGACAACTAATAAATACAGAAGTCATGATAGAAAATCATCAATGCACTAAAACTAGTGGGCAAAATTTTGATGAGTCTTAAGCTATTAAATAGAATATCTCTTCTCTATATACATGTTAATTAAAAAAGGGAAAACATTACCTTAGAGAAGAAAAACCTGGTGAACACCACTTTAATTACATGATCAAAATTAACATCACCAGTGTTGGAACAGATATGTTATGCCTTCACTGAGAAAGATACATCACCTCAGTGATATTCTTGCCAAAAATACATGACCTGAATTGAATCATGAAGAAACATTTAGTTAGTTCAGTTTAGTCACTCAGTCATGTCCGACTCTTGGCGACCCCATGAATTGCAGCACGCCAGGCCTCCCTGTCCATCACCAACTCCCAGAGTCCACCCAAACCCATGTCCATTGAGTCGGTGATGCCATCCAGCCATCTCATCCTCTGTCGACCCCTTCTCCTCCTGCCCCCAATCCTTCCCAGCATCAGGGTCTTTTCCAATGAGTCAACTCTTTGCATGAGGTGGCCAAAGTATTGGAGTTTTAGCTTCAACATCAGTCCTTCCAATGAACACTCAGGACTGATCTCCTCTAGGATGGACTGGTTGGATCTTCTTGCAGTCCAAGGGACTCTCAAGAGTCTTCTCCAACACCACAGTTCAAAAGCATCAGTTCTTCGGTGCTCAGCTTTCTTCACTGTCCAACTCTCACATCTATACGTGACTACTGGAAAAACCATAGCCTTGACTAGACGGACCTTTGCTGGCAAAGTAATGTCTCTGCTTTTATATATGCTATCCAGGTTGGTCATAACTTTCCTTTCAAGGAGTAAGCATCTTTTAATTAGACAAATCCAGATTGAGGGACATTGTATGAAATAGCCTAAACTCCTAAAAAATGTCAAGATCAAGAAAAGTGAAAGGCTGAACAATTGCTTTTACTAAAGGAGATAAAGAGACATGATAGTTAAGTAATGCATTACCCTATGTTGAATCCTGTGCTAGATCCCACATGCTGCAACCAAGAGTTTGTATGCCACAGCTAAGAGTTCACTAAAGATCCCGTGTGCTGCAACAAATATCAAAGATCCTGTGTGCCACAACTAAGACTTGGTGCAGTCAAATAAATAAATATTTTTTAAAAACAAAAAGATCTATAAAAATCATATTGAGACAACTGAAAAAAATTTGATTATGAGCTGCTAACTAGGCAGTTTTATGTCAATGTTAAAATTTTGAAAATTGCACTGTGATTATATAGGAGGATTTCCTTGTTCTTCAGAAATATATACTTAGCTATGCATTAAGGGTAGCTTAGAAAAAATAATATGCATATGGGTAAAATAGAAAGACTAATAAACATGGGGAAATGCATTTTAAAATGATAAATCTGGGTAAAGAGTATGCAGGAATGCCTTGTACTATTCTTACAACGTTGGAATAAGTTTGAAATTAGAATAAAATTAAATAAAATCAGAACAAAACAGAGGTAGAAGGGAGAACAAGACTATTAAAGACTTCTCCCTTCATAGCCGGAAATCAGTTAGTGCTGTAAAATGCTGGAAACATTTCAGTCATTTTGTAAAATATTTTTAATGGGAAAATAATTGATTTACAGTGTTGTGTTGGTTTCTGCCATTCAACATGAATCAGTCTAAGTATACATATATCCCCTCCCTCTTAAGCCTCCCTCCTGCCCTTCCCATCTCACCCTTCTAGGTTGTCACAGATCACTGGGTTGAGCTCCCTGTGTTATAGAGCAAAGTTGCACTAGTTGCACTAGCTATCTGTTTTCTATATGATACTATATATATATATATTTCAATGCTACTCTCTCAATTTGTCCCACCTTCTCTTTCTCCTGCTGTATCCACAGTCCATTCTCCTTGTCTGTGTCTCTCTTCCTGCCCTGCAAATAGGTTCATCAGTACTATTTTTCTAGATTCCATATATATGCTTTAATATACAATATTTGTTTTTCTCTCTGACTTAACTTCACTCTGTATAATAGGCTCTACTACATTTCAGTCTTTAAAAGTAATGTTGCTAATGTTCTGATGCTTTTCAAAATCTTCAAACTTAGGATCTTAAGAGAATAATATCTCTTGAGAAAACTTCAAAATTCCTGCATTTCAAAATCTAATAAGTTAAGGTAAAATTAAATGTATTTCTAATAGTTGATATAGTATGATTTCATTCTTATAAAATTATTTCTATGTCTGTTTATCTACTACCCTGTCTGTCTGTTCATCTGTCAATCTCTATGTATGCATATAGGGTTGACTAAAGGTAATGTTCACCAAATGTTCTACTAGGTTAGAACATTTAAATTAAATTAAAATAAGTAATTTTTTCTTCATTTGTACTTTTGTTTACTATTTGAAAGTTTGATAAACATATTTTTTATAAAAAAAGCATATACTCTAACATGTATATAATGGCACTTATATTACATTTACACTTTTATTCTCAAAACCTAATGATATGAATTTTGATTTGATGAAATATTAACATCCTAAAGTCATTTCCAGTTCTACAAACAAACTAAAAAACCAACACAAAGTATCTGCTCCACATTTCAAGAGTAATGATTTTAATCATGTTAAGGTTATAATTTTGTTAGTCTGCTAATTTTTTACCTCTCAGTGCAACTAGAAATTAATTCTTTGTCAGTCTTAACAATGTGTTCTTATCTTTTTTCTGAAATAAAGATGACATTAGATCAAAATCTTTTCATTTTTCTTCTTTTAAAAATTTTACTATAATAGCTTAGTCGTGACAAGCATATGATAATATCATTTGCACAGACAAATAAAATTCTGTGATTTCACAACCATTCTTACCAACTACTTTATTGGGTATATGGCTAAATTAAAAATCCTCTCTCATTTATTCGAAGTTTCTCCCACAGTCCCACTTTCTCTCAGAACAGCTTCTTTATTCCTATACCCTATTCCTTGTTCTCCTGAAATGTTTTAAAATCTCAAGATTCTCCTCTAATACATGGAGTCTTGGGGTTTAGAAAATTGAGTACAGAAAAATGATGTGGTTGAAGGTATTTCTGTTCATCAAGACTTCCCTTCCCTGTGTGATGATTATACTTACTTAGCCTATTGAACTCAGGCATACCCCTGTGACCTGCTTTGGCTGATGAAATGTGTGAAGTGAGGAATGTCACTTCCAGGAAGAAGTTAAGAGCCAGTGTGTGCCTCTGCCACAATGACCAGCAATACTCTAGGTAGAAAAGATGATCTACTTAGCTTGGGTCCCTGAGTGAAGACAATGTGCAGCCAAGCTACAAGGCAGTCCAAAATGGACATGTGGTGTGAGCAAAAAAATGTCCTTGGGAACCACTGAGGTAAGCAGGTTCTTGTTGCCACAACATTACTAGACCATCCTAAATAATACACATGAGTATGCTGGTAGCAAAACTACTTGCCCTTCTTGAGTTGTAATTTTCTTCTGCACCCATGTAGTACACCTGATGAACTCTCACCAAACTGTCTGAGAGGAGGTACCATGTCTATATCCCCTGAAAAATTAACATAAGTTTTGACATTGGAAAGATCTCCTTTTCTGATTACACAGAGGCAGTCATTTTAAATAAATCAACAGATACATTGGATCTATGTAACACAAGTATTGGAGCTGAATTTATGTATCTGCCTTCTGTATAATGAATACCACAATAGTCAGGGACTCAGTCCTACTAGACAAATGAAAGAAGTTTGAGTCCTTACTTTCTGTTCACATTGTTATTGTTGTTCAGTTGCCCATTCATGTCCAAGTCTTTGTGACCCCATGGACTACAGCACACCAGGCCTCCCTGTCCCTCACCATCTCCTGAAGTTTGCCCAAATTCATGTTCATTGCATTGGTGATGCCATCAAATCATCTAATCCTCTGATGCCTTCTTCTTCTGCCCTCAATTTTTCCCAGCATCAGGGACTTTTCCAATGAGTCAGCTGTTTGCATCAGATGACCAAAATACTGGAGCTTCAGCTTCAGCATAGTTCCTTCCAGTGAATATTCAGGGTTGATTCCCCGTAAGATTGACTGGTTTGATGTCCTTGCTGTCCAAAGGACTTTCAGGGGTCTTCTCCAGCGTCACAGTTCAAAGGCATCAATTCTTTGGGGTTCTGCCTTCTTTACAGTCCAGTTCTCAAAATTGTACATGACCATTGGAAAGACCATAGTTTTGACTACACAGACTTTTTGGCAGAGTAATGTCTCTGCTTTTCAATATACTTTCTAGGTTTGTCATCACTTTCCTGCCAAGAAACAATCATATCCTGATTTCATGCCTGCAGTCGCCATCTGGAGTGATTTTGGAGCCCAAGAAGAGAAAATCTGTCATTACTTCCACCTTTTCCCCTTCTATTTGCCATGCAGTAATGGGGCTAGATGCCATGATCTTCATTTTTTTAATATTTAGTCTTAAGTCAACTCTTTCACTCTCCTCCATCACCCTCATTAACAGATTCTTTAGTTCCTCTTCACTTTCTGCCATTACAGTATTATCACTCACATATCTGAGGTTGTTGATGTTTCTCCTGTCTATCTTGATTCAAACTTGTAACTGATCCAGCCCAACACTTCTCATGATGTGCTCAACGTATAGGGTAAACAGGGTGACAGCAAACAGCCCTGTTGTACTCCTTTCTCAATCTTGATCTAATTGGTTGTCCCATACATTGTTCTAACTGTTGCTTCTTCATCCACATACAGGTTTCTCAGAAGACAGGTAAGATGTTCTGGTATTCCCATCACTCTAAGACATTTCCACAGTTTGTCATGATCCACACAGTCAAAGGTTTTAGTGTAGTCGATGAAAGAGAGATAGATGTTTTTCTGAAATTCCCTTGCTTTCTCTGTAATTCAGTGAATGTTGGCAATTTGATCTTTAGTTCCTCTTCCTTTTCTAAACACAGCTTGGACATCTGGAATTCTTGGTTCACATAATGCTGAAGCCTAGCATGCAAGATATTAAGCATGACCTTACTAGTATGGGAGATGAGTGCAGTTGTCCAATGGCTAGCACATTCTTTGGTACTACTGGTCTTGGGAACTAGGACGATGATTGATCTTTTCCAGTCCTATGCCCACCACTGGGTCTTCCAGATTTGCTGACATAATGAATACAAAACTTTGATGGCATTGTCCTTTAGGAATTTGAATAATTCTTCTGGAGTTTGATCGCATTCATTAGCATTATTAACAGCAGTGCTTCTTAAGGCCCACTTGACTTCACACTCCAGAATATTTGGTTCTGGGTGACTAACCACACCATTGTAGTAATCCAGTTATTAAGATTTTTTTTATACAGTTCTTCCATGTATTCTTTTCATCTCTTCTTGATCTCTTAAGCATCTACTGTTCATGTTATTTGTTTGTAATGGGCAACTCTTGCTTTTATGTTCAAGAAATAATTGAGTGGCTACTATATACCAGGCACTGTATAAGACACTAAGAATGCAGGAATAATTATTGAATCCTTTCACAGAGAAACTTACAGACTAGTCAGTGAGACAAACAAGTAAAATATAAGTTATCCTCATGTGGTAGTCTTAAATGGCTCCTTTGCTGCCCATAGAGGCTATAGACAGTCTTATATTTACCTTCTGTAGTCCAGGAAATCCTGGGAACTAGGCAAGTCCTGATAAAGTCACTCTCTCAAGAGAGTGACCTGGGATGTTCAGTGAATCCAATAGATTCTTGGCAGTTGTCTTACAGTCACTACATCCACTCAATTGCTATGCTCTTTCCATTCTCTCTCTTCAGTTCCTCTCACATTCGTTCTCTTTCTTTCCCACTGATACTGTTACTTCTCTACTTAGTAACACTGTATCTTCATCACTTTAATCCTTTCATGGCAACTTATGCTCATATTTTCATTCACCTCCAAGATACTGTTATTAGAGAAAAGGGTGATGCTTAATTTGTCTCTGTATTCCTGACAGAGCCTACTCCAGATCTTTGTGTGCTGTAAGCATACATATTCTTATATATATATATATATAATTCTATAAATTCTTGCTGAATGAAATTAAATCTTAACATAATACATTCCTCTTTGACAATATCAATTGTGAAGCTACCTCTAAAGCATAGGTTTTGCCTAATTGGAGACACTCGGAACCTTCATAATAATCCCAAATATGACAACTGCCACAGGTACTACAGGGCAGTAAAATCCAGCAAACAAAAATCATTAAAGTTGCCTCATGACTCATAAATCATTCCATTGCATCTTTCTCTTGTTTGGTTCCTGATTCAGTTTCATCCCTGGATATCAGATTGTTGGTTCCCTTACTAAATAACTTTGAATGTCTCCTCAACAATTCTTGCTATGAGCCTATTGATCTACCCACTATGACACTACCATATGAATCTTGTCCATAGCCTGATGATAGAAAAAAACTATTTGTGTTTCTATTCACCATGCACCGGTATTTTATTTCCATCATATAGCAAGTCTGGCTTAAACTTCTCTTTAAGAATTGCCTGTTCTTTCATTTTAAAGGACTCTTTTAAGTGTCCATTTAAAATCTCTTGGGCAAAAATAGTGCTTAATGACATAGGACATATTTCTATCGCTCAGTAATGTCCAGTGCTTTGTGACCCCATAAAATGCAGCATGATCAGCTTCCCTAGCATGAAACGGCAGAGGAACTAGAGACCAAATTGCCAACATATGTTGGATCACAGAAAAAGCAAGAGAATTCCAGAAAAACATCTACTTCTGCTTTATTGATTACGCCAAAGCCTTTAACTGTGTTCAGTTCAGTTCAGTTCCGTCACTCAGTCATGTCTGACTCTTTGCGACCCCATGGACTGCAGCGTGCCAGGCCTCCTGTCCATCACCAATGCCCAGAGCAAACTTCCTCTTCACTTTCTGCCATAAGGGTGATGTCATCTGCTTATCTAAAGTTATTGATATTTCTGCTGGCAATCTTGATTCCAGCTTGTGCTTCATCCAGCCCGGCATTTCACATGGTGTATTCTTCATATAAGTTAAATAAGCAGGGTGACAATATACAACCTTGACGTACAACTGTGGCTTCTTGACCTGCATACAGATTTCTCAGGAGACAGGTAAGGTAGTCTGGAATTCCCACCTGTTTAAGAATTTTCCACAGTTTGTTGTGATCCACACAGTCAAAGGCTTTAGCATAGTCAGTGAAGCAAAAGTAGTTGTTTTTCTGGAACTCTTTTGCTTTTTCTATGATCCGACGGATGCTGTCAATTTGATCTCTGGTTCCTCTGCCTTTTCTAAATCCAACTTGAACATCTGGAAGTCCACGGTTCAGGTACTGTTGAAGCCTGGCTTGGAGAATTTTGAGCATTATTTTGCTAGTGTGTGAGATGACTGCAATTGTGCTGAACATTCTTTGGCATTGCCTTTCTTTGGGATTGGAATGAAAACTGCCCTTTCCAGTCCTGTGGCCACTGCTGAGTCTTCCAAATTTGCTGGCATATTGAGTGCAGCCCTTTCACAGCATCATCTTTTAGGATTTGAAATAATTCAGGAATTCCATCACCTCTACTAGCTTTGTTCATAGTGATGCTTCCTAAGGCCCACTTGAATTCACACTCCAGGATATCTGGCTCTAGATGAGTGATCACACCATTGTGGTTATCTGGATCATTAAGATCTTTTATGTATAATTCATCCTTGTATTCTTGCCACCACTTCTTGATATCGTATGCTTCTGTTAGGTCCATACTCTTTGTCCTTTATTGTGCCCATCTCTGCATGAAATGTTCCCTTGGTATCTGTAATTTTCTTGAAGAGATATAGGACATGGAATCTTCAAATTTAAAGATCTTTGATCCAAATTGAGATAATAATTATTTTCTTTATGATATATTTTTATTAATAATACATGATGATATGAATATCCAATTTCAGAAGTAACCGTAAATGTCTATTTTCACTTACCTTCCACCCAATTCTGTTCCTTCCCTATAGACAACCACTTTAACAGTTTAGTATATATTCTCCCAAACATTGTTTTATGCAGTTAAATATGTAAATGAGTATACATAGCTATGCATGCAACCTCCTCCATTTAACTTGTACCTATATAGTTATTTTACATAAAGGTGGCTTATCATAGATTATTAATTCAGTCATTTAGCAAGTTATATTGACCCCCACTGCTAACTATATTCTATGTACTGTTACAGGCAATGAGATACAACAATGAATAAAAGAATTCCCCTGACCTCAAGGAACTTACATTCTAGGGGACATTCTGTTGGGTATACATACTACACATATTATGCATAATAGTTTTCTACCAAAATGCAACCATACTATATAGATTTTCTTACATCTTTCTTTTTTTTTTTTATTTGAAAATACTCCTGAAGCTCTTTCCATATCAGGACATACAGTACATTTACATCTAAATCACCATATCATTAACAAATAACAGACTGGGAAAAAATATTTCATCATATGAAACAGACTAAGATTTAGTTGCATTGAGCAGCTTCAGCTGCATGCAACAAATTACGGTAAATTATCATTTCATTTTTATTCTGTTACAAATATTTTCTAATTTTCCTTACTATGGCTTCTTAGAGGGCTTCCCTGATAGTTCAGTTTGTAAAGAAGCCACCTACAATGCAGGAGACCCTGGTTCAATTCCTGGGTCGGGAAGATCCCCTGGAGAAGGCATAGGCTACCCACTCCAGTATTCTTGGGCTTCCCTTGTGGTTAGCTGGTAAAGAATCCGCCTGCAATGCTGGAGACCTGGCTCAAACCCTGGGCTGGGAAGATCCCCTGGAGAAGGGAAAGGCTACCCACTCCACATTCTGGCCTGGAGAATTCTATGAACTGTATAGTCGATGTGGTCTCAAAAAGTCAGACCTGACCGAGCCACTTTCACTGTTCACTTTCTTTCATGGCTTCTTAGATACACCCATCATTTAAAAGTGAGCATGAGGTTTTTAAAGTGTCTTTAATATTAATTTCTCATTTTGATATTAATTTCTCATTTAAATGCTTTCTTATCTGTAAGCACCCTCTGTGTTTTTTCAGTCTTCTAACTTTATTGAGACTTGCAATGGCTAAATCAAAGATTTCTCTTGGTAAATGTCACATTTCACTTGAAAATATGTGAGTTATTTTCAAATATCTGTTGATATTGACTTCTAATATAATTCCACAGTGATAAGAAAACAGACTCTGTATGATTTCAATACCTTTAGATCATGAAATTTTTGCACCTTGTTTTATGTCTCTGGATATGTTCCAGTTTCTCCTAGTTTATAGTCTATGGGAACTTAAAGAAAATTTGTATCCTACTGTTGTGTGAAAATTGTATAAATCTTAATTATGTTGGATTGGTTCATGGTGCTTTTCAGGTCTATTATATCCTTCTACTTTACTATATGTTCATTCTATTAATTTTTGAGTTTGATATTGAAACTCCAACTAAAAGTCTTAAATTTATCTACTTTAAAAAATTGTAACTTATAGTGGAACTTTATGTAACTTTGTCCTGTATTTTCCAAGTCTCCTGTAAATGCATTATCATACTTTCATAATTTCAAAAATAAGAAAAAATATAAAACAGACTAAGATTTTTATATCCAGAATATATATTCTTAACTCCCACAAATTAATATAAAAATATATAGATATAACTGGAAAATATATAAATTTATATCATATTAAAAAATAAATATCTAATAGACCTCCAAAAATGTGCTTGATATCACTAGAATTAAGGAAATTTTAAATTTAAATCATATCCAAGTTCCACTTGAAACTTCTACTTCCAGCAAAGATGGAATAATAAGGTCCGATTTTACCCTCTTCCCAGAATAACTGGAATAACTAAAAACTAGAAAAAATAAATGTATTTGGAACAAAAACTTTTGGACATTGGAATGAGATAGTACAAGAAAGAATTATCTGAAAGAGGGAAAATTAAAAGGGTAAGACCAACAATGGTCCCAGCTTGTGGGACAATGGTCCCAACAATGTGCCTTGAAAAAATCACAATCCAGGGAGAAGCCGAGTTGTTGCCTGGCAATCTTCCTGCATTGAAAAGGTTGAGGAAACGGAGTTGAAAGTCCAGGAGGCTAAGTTGACTACAGTTTTCAGGGCAGAGAACTAGAAAGGAGAAAGCTACATGAAGGAAACTCTGAAAATCTGCAGAGACAACCCCGCCCCCAGCTTGAGTCTTCAGATCAGCATATGCTTGAGAAAATCTGAGGCCAGCAAAATAAGCACCCAAAGTATTAAAAAGAATAAGACTATGAACTCACAAGGGCACTGTTTTATGTACCCATTCATCAGATTAGATAAAAAAGCAAAACCTAACTATGTCCTACCTGAAGTAAACTCACATTAAATAGAAAGGCACAAATAGATTAAAGGAAAATAATGGAAAATTATATGTCATGCTAATACTAATTGAGAGAAATTTGCAGCCAGTATTATTTGTTTGCAGTGTCCCTCCCTCCCCACAGCACGACTGAACAAGTGAGCCTAAGTAAGTGACCACCTTTGCTCCCTTGTGTCAGGGCGGAAATTAGACACTGAAGAGACTTGCAAACAGAAGAGGCCAAAATAAACATAGGGAACTGCTTTGGAAGTGACATGGACAACAGAATAAAACCCTGTAGTTAGCACCAACTACATTGGAAGGGGCTTATAGATCTTCAGAAGTATAAGATGGAACAAGGAACTATCTGAAACTGAACTGAACCCACACTGCCCACAATAGCTCCAGAGAAATGCCTAGATATATTTTTACTATTATCACTTTTTAATTTCTTTAAATCCTCTATTACTCCTTTAATTTTCATTTTTATAACCTACTATTACCTTGCAAAAAAAAAAAGATCCTATTTTTAAAGCAAACTTCATAAAGATTTTTTATAATCTTTGTGATTTTGTTTTGTTTGTTTTTTATTAATATTGTATTTTTGAGTGTCTAACATTGCTTTTGAACTGTGGTGCTGGAGAAGACTCTTGAGAGTCCCTTGGACTGCAAGGAAATCCAAGCAGTCCACCCTAAAGGAGATCAGTCCTGGGTGTTCATTGGAAGGACTGATGCTGAAGCTGAAATTCCAATACTTTGGCCACCTCATGCGAAGAGTTGACTCACTGGAAAAGACCCTGATGGTGGGAGGGACTGGGGGCAGGAGGAGAAGGGGATTGACAGAGGATGAGATGGCTGGATGGCATCACCAACTTGATGGACAGGAGCTTGAGTAAACTCCAGGAGTTGGTGATGGACAGGGAGGCCTGGCATGCTGCAATTCATGGGGTCACGAAGAGTCGGACACGACTGTGTAACTGAACTGAACTGAACTGAACCTCTGCTCTAGGGTTTTTATCTTTGCTTTTTGGTGTTTGTTATCAATTTTGTACCTTTAAGAATCCAATCTTCAGTACCCATTTTTACTTAGGAGTGTGATTACTGGCTTGATTGCCCTCTCCCCCTTTTTACTCTCCTTTTTCTCCCCTAGGTCACCTCTATCTCCTCCCGCCCCCTTCTCTTCTCTACCCAACTCTGTGAATCTCTTTGGGTATTTCTGGCTGTGGAGAACACTTAGGGAACTGATTACTGGCTAGATCTGTCTCTCTCCTTTTGACTTCCTCTCTTCTCCTCCTGGTCACCTCTGTCTCCTTCCTCCCTCTTCTCTTCTCTATGTAACTCAATGAACCTCTCTGGGTGTTCCACGCTGTGAAGAGCACATAGGGATTTGATTACTGCCTAGATTGCTCTCGCCCCTTTTGATTCCCACTCTTCTCCTCCTGGTCACTTCTATCTCCCTTTTTCCTCTTCTCTTCCCCATGTAACCCAGCGAACCTTTCTGGGTATCCCTCATTGTGGAGAATCTTTTCTCCATTAACCTAGATGTTTTATTGTCGGTGCAGTATGGATGGAGAAGTCTTGAGGCTACTGCAAGAATAAGACTGAAAACCAGAGGCAGGAGGCTTAAGTCCAAAACCTGAGAACACCAGGGAACTCCTGGCTCCAGGGAACATTAATTGATAAGAGCTCATCCAAAAGCCCACATACCTACAGTGAAACCAAGCTCCACCCAAGATCCAACAAGTTCCAGAGCAAGACATACCACACAAATTCTCTGGCAACACAGGAACATAGCCCTGAGCTTTAATATACAGGCTGCCAAAAGTCACACCAAACCCACAGACATCTCAAAACTCACTACTGGACACTTCATTGCACTCCAGAGAGAAGAAATCCAGCTCCACCCACCAGAATACCGACACAAGCTTCCCTAATCCAGAAACCTTGACAAGCTACTCATCCAACCCCACCCACAGAGAGGAACATCCACAATAAAGAGGAACCAAAAACTGCCAGAATACAGAAAGGCCACCCCAAACACAGCAATCTAAACAAGGTGGAAAGGCAGAGAAATACTCAGCTGGTAAAGGAACATGATAAATGCCCACAAAACCAAACAAAAGAGGAGGAGATAGGCAGTCTACCTGAAAAAGAATTCAGAATAATGATAGTAAAAATGATCCAAAATCGTGAAAACAAAATGGAGTTACAGATAAATAGCCTGGAGACAAGGATTGAGAAGATGCAAGAAATGTATAACAACGGCCTAGAAGAAATAAAAAAGAGTCAATCAATAATGAATAATGCAATAAATGAGATCAAAAACACTCTGGAGGGAACCAACAGTAGAATAACAGAGACAGAAGATAGGATAAGTGAGGTAGAAGATAGAATGGTAGAAATAAATGAAGCAGAGAGGAAAAAAGAAAAAAGAATTAAAAGAAATGAGGACAACCTCAGGGACCTTTGGGACAATGTGAAACACCCCAACATTCGAATCATAGGAGTCCCAGAAGAAGAAGACAAAAAGAAAGGCCATGAGAAAATACTTGAGGAGATAATAGTTGAAAACTTCCCTAAAATGGGGAAGGAAATAGTCACCCAAGTCCAAGAAACCCAGAGAGTCCCAAACAGGATAAACCCAAGGCGAAACACCCCAGGACACATATTAATCAAATTAACAAAGATCAAACACAAAGAACAAATATTAAAAGCAGCAAGGGAAAAACAACAAATATCACACAAGGGGATTCCCATAAGGATAACAGCTGATCTTTCAATAGAAACTCTTCAGGCCAGAAGGGATTGGCAGGACATACTTAAAGTGATGAAAGAGAAAACCTACAACCTAGATCACTGTACCCAGCAAGGATCTCATTCAAATATGAAGGAGAAATCAAAAGCTTTACAAACAAAAGCTGAGAGAACTCAGCCCCACCAAACCAGCTCTTCAACAAATGCTAAAGGATCTTCTCTAGACAGGAAACACAGAAAAGTTGTATAAACTTGAACACAAAACAACAAAGTAAATGGCAACAGGATCATACTTATCAATAATTACCTTAAATGTAAATGGGTTGAATACCTCAACCAAAAGACAAAAAGACTGGCTGAATAGATACAAAACCAAGACCCCTATGCTGTCTACAAGGGACCCACCTCAAAACAAGGGACACACACAGACTGAAAGTGAAGGGCTAGAAAAAGATATTTCACACAAATGAAGACCAAAAGAAAGCAGGAGTAGCAATACTCATATCAGATAAAATAGACTTTGAAATAAAGGCTGTGAAAGAGACAAAGAGGACACTACATAATGATCAAAGAATCACTCCAAGAAGAAGATATAACAATTATAAATATATATGCACCCAACATAGGAGCACAGTAATATGTAAGGCAAATGCTAACAACTATGAAAGGGGAAATTAACAGTAACACAGTAATAGTGGGAGACTTTAATACCCCACTCACACCTATGGATAGATCAACTAAACAGAAAATTAACAAGGAAACACAAACTTTAAATGATACAATAGACCAGTTAGACCTAATTGATATCTATAGGACATTTCACCCCAAAACAATCAACTTCACCTTTTTCTCAAGTGCACACGGAACTTTCTTCAGGATAGATCACATCCTGGGCCATAAATCTAGCCTTGGTAAATTCAAAAAATTGAAATCATTCCAAGCATCTTTTCTGATCACAATGCAGTAAGATTAGATGTCAATTATGGGGGGGAGCTATTAAAAATTCCAATATATGGAGGCTAAATAACACACTTCTGAATAACCAACAAATCACAGTCAAAATCAAAATATGCATAAAAACAAATGAAAATGTAAACACAACAACCCAAAACCTATGGGACACTGTAAAAGCAGTGCTAAGGGGAAGGTTCATAGCAATACACGCTTACCTCAAGAAACAAGAAAAAAGTCAAATAAATAACCTAACTCTACACCTAAAGCAAGGAGAAGGCAATGGCACCCCACTCCAGTACTCTTGTCTGGAAAATCCCATGGATGGAGGAGCCTGGTAGGCTGCGGTCCATGGGATCGCTAGGAGTCGGACACAACTGAGCAACTTCATTTTCACTTTTCACTTTCATGCATTGGAGAAGGAAATGGCAGCCCACTCCAGTGTTAATGCCTGGAGAATCCCAGGGATGGGGGAGCCTGGTGGGCTGCCATCTATGGGGTCACACAGAGTCGGACACAACTGAAGTGACTTAGCAGTAGCAGTAGCACACCTAAAGCAACTAGAAAAGGAAGAAATTAAGAACCCCAGGGCTAGTAGAACGAAAGAAATTATAAAAATTAGGGCAGAAATAAATGAGCTTCAAAGAATTGATGCTTTTGAACTGTGGTGTTGGAGAAGATTCTTGAGAGTCCCTTGGACTGCAAGGAGATCCAACCAGTCCATCCTAAAGTAGATCAGTCCTGAGTGTTCATTGGAAGGACTGATGCTGAAGCTGAAATTCCAATACTTTGGCCACCTCATGTGAAGAGTTGACTCATCTGAAAAGACCCTGATGCTGGGAGGGGTTGGGGGCAGGAGGAGAAGGGGACGAAAGAGGATGAGATGGCTGGATGGCATCACCAACTTGACAGACATGAGTTTGAGTAACTCCAGGAGTTGGTGATGGACAGGGAAGCCTGGCGTGCTGTGATTCATGGGGTCGCAAAGAGTCGGACATGACTGAGCGACTGAACTGAACTGAACTGAAATGCAAAAGAAACAAAAGAGACCATAGCAAAAATCAACAAAGCTAAAAGCTGGTTTTTTGAGAAGATAAAGAAAATTGACAAACCATTAGCCAGACTCATCAAGAAACAAAGGGAGAAGAATCAAATCAACAAAATTGGAAGTGAAAATGGAGAAATCACAACAGACAACACAGAAATACAAAGGATCGTAAAAGACTACTGTCAGCAACTATATGCCAATAAAATGGACAACTTGGAAGAAATGGACAAATTCTTAGAAAAGTATAACTTTCCAAAACTGAACCAGGAAGAAATAGAAAATCTTAACAGACCCATCACAAGCACGGAAATCAAAACTGTAATCAGAAATCTTCCAGCAAACAAAAGCCCATGACCAGACAGCTTCACAGCTGAATTCTACCAAAAATTTAGAGAAGAGCTAACACCTATCCTACTCAAACTCTTCCAGAAAATTGCAGAGCAAGGTAAATTTCCAAACTCATTCTATGAGGCCACCATCACCCTAATACCAAAACCAAAGTTGCCTCAAAAAAATAAAACTACAGGCCAATATCACTGATGAACACAGATGCAAAAATCTTTAACAAAATCCTAGCAAACAGAATCCAACAACATATTAAAAAGATCATACATTATGACCAAGTGGGCTTTATCCCAAGGATGAAAGCATTCTTTAATATCTGCAAATCAATCAATGTAATACACCACATTAACAAATTGAAAGATAAAAACCATATGATTATCTCATAGATGAAGAGAAAGCCTTTGACAAAATTCGACAACCATTTATGATGAAAACCCTCCAGAAAGCAGGAATAGAAGGAACATGCCGCAACATAATAAAAGCTATATATGACAAACCCGCAGCAAACATTATCCTCAATGGTGAAAAGTTAAAAGCATTTCCCCTAAAGTCAGGAACAAGGCAAGGGTTCCAACTCTCACCACTACTATTCAACATAGTTTTGGAAGTTTTAGCCACAGAAATCAGAGCAGAAAAAGAAATAAAAGGAATCCAGATTGGAAAAGAAGAAATAAAACTCTCACTGTTTGCAGATGACGTGATCCTCTACATAGAAAACCCTAAAGACTCTACCAGAAAAGTACTAGAGCTAATCAATGAATATAGTAAAGTTGCAGGATATAAAATTAACACAGAGAAATCCCTTACATTCCTATACACTAAGAATGAGAAAACAGAAAGAGAAATTAAGGAAATAATCCCATCTACCATTGCAATGAAAAGAATAGAATACTTAGGAATAAATCTACCTAAAGAAACAAAAGACCTATATATAGAAAACTACAAAACACTGATGAAAGAAATCAAAGAAGACACTAATGTATGGAGAAATATACCATGTTCATGGATTGGAAGAATCAATATGGTGAAAATGAGTATACTACCTAATGCAATCTATAGATTCAATGCAATCCCTATCACGCTACCAACGGTATTTTTCACTGAACTAGAACAAATAATTTCACAATTTGTATGGAAATACAAAAAACCTCAAATAGCCAAAGTAATCTTGAGAAAGAAGAATGGTACTGGAGGAATCAACCTGCTGGACTTCAGGCTATACTACAAAGCTGAAGTCATCAAGACAGTACTGGCACAAAGACAGAAATATAAATCAGTGGAACAAAATAGAAAGCCCAGAGATAAATCCACGCACCTATGGACACCTTATCTTTGTCAAAGGAGGCAAGAATATACAATCAAAAAAAGATAATCTCTTTAACGGGTGGTGCTGAGAAAACTGGTCAACCACTTGTAAAAGAATGAAACTAGAACACTTTCTAACACCATACACAAAAATAAACCAAAAGGGATTAAAGATCTGAACGTAAGACCAGAAACTATAAATCTCCAAGAGGAAAACACAGGCAAAACACTCTACGACATAAATCACAGCAGGATCCTCTATGACCCACCTCCCAGAGTAATGGAAATAAAAGCAAAAATAAACAAATGGGACCTGATTAAACTTAAAAGCTTTTGCACAATGAGGGAAACTGTAAGCAAGGTGAAAAGACAGCCTTCAGAATGGGAGAAAATAATAACAAACGAAGCAACTGACAAAGAATTAATCTCAAAAATATACAAGCAACTCCTGCAACTCAATTCCAGAAAAATAAATCACCCAATCAAAAAATGGGTCAAAGAACTAAACAGAAATTTCTCCAAAGAAGACATACAGATGGCTAACAAACACATGAAAAGATGCTCAACATCACTCATTATCAGAGAAATGCAAATCAAAACCACAATAAGGTACCATCTCATGCCACTCAGAATGGCTGCTATCCAAAAGTCTACAAACAATAAATGCTGGAGAGGGTGTGGAGAAAAAGGAACTCTCTTACACTGTTGGTGGGAATGCAAACTAGTACAGTCACTATGGAGAACAGTGTGGAGATTCCTTAAAAAACTGGAAATAGAACTGCCATACGACCCAGCAATCCCACTGCTGGGCATACACACTGAGGAAACCAGAATTGAATACAGAATTGGTACAGACACGTGTACCCCAATGTTCATTGCAGCACTGTTTTTAATAGCCAGGAAGGACATGGAAGCAACCTAGATGTCCATCAGCAGACAAATGGATAAGAAAGCTGTGGTACATATACACAATGGAATATTATTCAACCATTAAAATGAATACATTTGAATTAGTTCTAATGAGGTGGATGAAACTGGAGCCTATTATACAGAGTGAAGTAAGTCAGAACGAAAAATACCAATACAGTACACTAACGCAAATATATGGAATTTAGAAAGATGGTAATGATGACCTTATATGCGAGACAGCAAAAGAAACACAAATGTATAGAACAGTCTTTTGGACTCTGTGGGAGAAGGCGAGGGTGGGATGATCTGAGAGAATAGCACTGAAGCATGTATATTATCATATGTGAAACAGATCACCAGTCCAGGTTCAATGCATGAGAAAAGGTGCTCAGGGCTGATGCACTGGGATGACCCTGAGGGATGGGATCAGAAGGGAGGTGGGAGGGGGGTTCAGGATGGGGTCACATCCTGATTCATGTCAATGTATGGCAAAACCCACTACAATATTGTAAAGTAATTAGCCTCCAATTAAAATAAATAAATTTTAAAAATAAAACAGTATCAACCAACTTGATCTAATTAATATTTGCAGAATACTCCCACCAGTGATAATGGATTATTTTTTTTTTTAAGTGCATGTAGAACATTTACCAAGATGGACCATATTATGAGCTACAAAGCAGGTATCAATACATTTGATTGGTTCAAATTGGTTCAAATACATTTGAAAGGTTCAAATCATATAAGCATGTTCTCTAAAATGGTGTTAAATTAAAAATCAGCAACATAAGTAGAAAATCCAAAATTTGAAACCTGAATAGTATACTTCTGAGTAATCAGTGGATCAGAAAATAAATCAAAGGGGAAATTAGAATGTACCTTAAACTGAAATAAAATAAAACATGTCATATCAAAATTTAGGTGATGCGTGCTTAGTTGCTCAGTCCTATCTGACTCTTGGCAACCCCAATGACTGTAGCTCACCAGGCTCCTCTGTTCATTCTCTCAGGCAAGGACACTGGAGTGAGTAGCCATTCTCCTCTCCAGACCCAGGGATCAAATCTGGGTCTCCTGCATTACAGGCAGATTCTTTAGCATCTGAGCCACCAGGGAAGCCCTACTAAAGCAGTACTTCAGTCAGATCAGTCACTCAGTCATGTCCACCTCTTTGTGACCCCATGGACATGCCAGGGAGCACGCCAGGCTTCCCTGTCCATCACCAACTCCCAGAGCTTGCTCAAACTCATGTTGCATGTTGCTTGCTCAAAGCAGTACTTAGAAGATATTTTAATATTTTTAAATATTTAAATTTTTTAATATTTAAAACACATATTAGAAAAGTAGAAAGGTCTCAAAACAGTGATTTCAGTTTCCACATTACAAGATGAGAAAAAGGGCAAACTAAACCCAAAGTAGATAAAAGAACAGAAATAGTTTTTAAAGAGCATAAATAAATTAAAAACAGGAAAAAAAATCAATGAAGCAAAAAGGTGATTATTTTGAAATAGCAATGAAACTGATAACACTCTAGTCATACTGATCGAGAAAAAGACACAAATTTCTAATAAGAAGAATGTGAGATATGATATAACTATAGATCTTATAGATGATAAAGTAATAGAAAGGGAATGCTATAAATATTTTGTGTCAACAAATTCTACAACTTTGATGAAATGGGAAAATTTCTTTAAAAACATAAACTATCAGAGTCCACTCAAGAAGAAATAGACAGTATTAGTTCAGTTCAGCTATTCAGTTGTGTCCAACTCTTTGTGACCCCATGGACTGCAACACAATTTGAGTAGGCTTAAATGTATTAAATAATTAAATTTGTTTAAAGCCTTCTTACAAAGAAAACTCCAAGCACAGAAGTCTCCACTGGTGAATTCTACTAAACATTTAAATAAGAAGTAATATCAATTCTATACAAACTTTTTCAGAAAATTTAGAAGGGGATAATACTTCCCAACTCAGTCTATGAGGTTAGCATTGCCTTGTTATCAAAACCTGACAAAAACCAGTATCCTCTGAGTCATCAGGGAAGCCCCCTCAGTAATAAAATGCAATAATTCTTTATAAAACTTAACACACTGAACCCAATGATAAATAAAAGGTATAACATATTATGGCCAAATATGGTTTATTCCAGAAATATAAGATTAGTTTACCATTTGATGTCAGTGTACTTCATCATTTTATTGTTCAGTCGCCAAGTCTATAAAAGAACACGATTATCTCAAAAATGCAAAAGTAAAAAAAAAGGACAAGATCCAAAATCCATTTCTAATAAAAACTCAATAAATGTAAAATAGAAGGAAATTTCTCAAATTGATCATTTTTTTTAAGCTTTTCATTTTGTATTGGGATATAGCCAATTGTTTAGTCACTAAGTCATGTCTGACTCTTTTGCAAGCCCATGAACTGTAGCCCATGGACAGAGGCTCCTCTGTCCTTGGTATTTTTCAGGCAAGAATACTGGGGTGGGTTGCCATTTCCTTCTCCAGGTGATCTTCCTGACTCAGGAATTGAACCCACGTCTCCTGCATTGGCAGGCAGATTCTCTACCACTGAGCTTTCAGGTGAATAGCAAAGGGACTCAGCCCTACATATACATGTATCCATTCTCTCTCAAACTGCCCTCCCCTCCAGGCTGCCATATAACACTGAGCAGAGTTCCATGTGCTATATAGTAGGTCCTTGGCATCTATGAAAAATCTACAACTAACATCATATTTAATAGTGAGAGACTGAATGCTTTCCCTCTAAGGTCAGGAACAAAATAAAGATGTTCACTATTACTACTTCCAGTAAGCACTGTACTAGAGGTTTTAACCAGTACAATAAAGCAAGAAAAATAAATAAAAAGCATACAGATTGGAAAGAAGTAAAAATGTTTTTATTCATACACAATCGCATGATCATCTATATAGAAAATTCCATGGAAGGTGAAAAAGACTTAGCACTGTTGAAGGCTACAAGACCAATAAATAAAATTAATTTTATTTCTGCATACTAGTAAGGAAAATCAGAAACTAAAATTAGAATAACTATGCTGTTTTAGTTTTCTGTTGCCATTGTAACAAACTACCACAAATTTTCTGCTTAAAACCACACAAATTTATTATCTTAAAGTTCTATAGATTAGAAGTCTGATGTGTGTCTCACTGGGATAAAAATCAAGGTTTGGCAAGGCTGCTTTCCTTTCTAGAAGCACTAGGGGTGAATTTATTTTCTGGACTTCAACTTGTAGACAATACTCAATTCTTATTCAAAACCCTCTTCCTCTTCCTTCAAAGCAAGTAATCTTGGATTTGGCATAGATTTCTTAGATGCAACACAAAAGCACACATTATAAAAAAAAATCAGTAAAATGGATTTAATCAAAATTTAAAACTTTTGCTCTTCATAAAATACTATTAAAGAAGGAGGAGGAAGAGAAAACAAGCCAACACACTAGAAGAAATATTTGTAGAACATATATCTGATAGAAGACTTGTACCTAGAATATATAAAAAAAATTCTTATAACTCAATAAAAACCACTGAATAAAACAATGGGCAAAAGATTCAACAGACACATCATGGAAAAAAGATATGTATCTGAAAAACAAGCACCTGAGAGGATGTTCAACATCATTAGTCATTAGAGAAATGCAAGTTAAAATGACAATGTGATACCAGTATACATCCACCAAAATAATTAAGACTTGGCAGAGTGCTAGAGAGGATATGGTTCAAATGGAACTCTCACTGTGGGAATGTAAAATGTTACAACCACTTTGGAAAACCATTTGATTTTTTCTTTGAAAGTTCAACATAAACCTAGCATATAATCTGGCCCTTTCATGCTTAGCTATCCAATAGAAGCAAAAGCATGTAGACACACAATTTGAATAACCAAGACATTTGAAAACAGCTTAAATATCCATGAATAGGTGAATGGAAAATAAATTGTGATATATCCTACAGTATTGATATATACGCAGCAATAAAAGGGCTTGAACTTTGATACAAACAACAACATGGACGAATCTTACAGTAATATACAGAGTAGAAGCCACCAGACTAAAAAGAAAACTATTTAATTCCATTTAAATAGAAGAGTAGAAAATAGAATAGTGATAGCAGATCTTTGGTTTCTTGGCGACAGTGTTGGTGGGGGATGGAAGAGGTAGTGAAGAATTACAGAGGGGCACACAGCAACTTCTAGAGGCAATAGTAATGTTCATTAGCTTGGCTGTGGTCATAGTTTCTCATACACACACACATACAAAAATACACCAAGTCACATGTGAAGTATATTGTATGCCAATTATACCTCAATCAATAAAATTGTAAAAAAAATAAAAAGGAGACTATGTTCCCTCACCAAATGAGCAAAAACTAAAATCCTGTAGTGGAGATAGTAATAGGTTATGAACATTCTCATGCAGTGTTGGTTCAAGCTTAAGTCTTACAGTATCTATCAATTAAAATGTACAATCTCTTTAAAGCAGTAATTTCACTTTAACAATTAAATTTATAGGAATATTTCCACATGGATATAAATATAAATGTTTATAATCACATAATCTTATATGTCCATCAATAGCAGAATGAGTAAATTAAGTACAAATTATCCATCTTATGGAATATATTTCTTTTAAACAAGTTCTATGATATAAACACCTATTCTAATTTTCTGTCCTTAAAAGCATTACATAACTGAGTTAGTATGTCCCCACGATGAATTTGTTTAACATGCAATATATATATATGTATATATATATAGGATCAAATTTTATTTATTTGACAGATGTAAGTGACTTAGAAGAGCTCATTTTGATTTTTTGGTTACATAATAATATGTCTTTCAAAAGAAAACTGTGCTCATATATATTTGCTTGACAGATTGAAATGCTGCAGACTAGCACTTTGTTCTTTCAGAGAGATGAGAGACATTTTTATATATATAAATAAAATATATTCCTAGCCTAATCATCCAAGTAAATCCAAAGAAGTTATTCTAGGTTCTTGAATAAATATTACTCATTTTATAACTTTTCATTAAAGTAAAATATAAATATCACCTACATTTCATATGCATAATCTATAAACCAGTAATTCAAAGTATATTTATATACAAATTATTCACACTAATGCACTCACACCTACTATCAAAAAACCAAACAATAGTTAGGACATCAGAGTGGCATTTCCTTTTTAATTAGGAGGCTTCTATGACACTTCTTTTCCTATATAAGTTCTAGACTGTCTCAAGCTGGGAATCTTGTAAATTTTGCTTTCTTTGGTTTGCGTCACAATCAGATTTTCTAGGTTCAGTTCAGTTCAGTCGCTCAGTTATGTCTGACTCTTTGCAACCCCATGGACTGCAGCACACCAGGCTTCCCTGTCTATCCCCAACTCCCGGAGCTTATTCAAACTCATGTCCATCGAGTCAGTGATGCCATCCAACCATTTCATCCTCTGTCATCCTCTTCTCCTCCCGCCTTCAATCTTTCCCAGCATCAGGGTCTTTTCCAATGAGTCAGGTCTTTGCAACAGATGGCAAAAGTATTGGAGTTTCAGCTTCAGCATCAGTCCTTCCAGTGAATATTCAGGACTATTTCCTTTAGGATCAACTGGTTAGATCTCCTTGCAATCCAAGGGACTCAAGAGTCTTCTCCAACACCACAGTTCAAAAGCATCAATTCTTCAGTGCTCAGCTTTCTTTATAATCCAACCCTTACACCCATACATGACTACTGGAAAAACCATAGCGTTGATTAGATGGACCTTTATTGGCAAAGTAATGTCTCTGCTTTTTAATATGCTATCTAGGTTGATCATAGCTTTTCTCCCAAGAAGCAAATGCCTTTTAATTTCATGGCTGCAGTCACCATCTGCAGTGATTTTGGAGCCCAAAAAAATAAAGTCTGTCACTGTTTCCATTGTTCCCCCATCTATTTGCCATGAAGTGACGGAACCAGATGCCAAGAGCTTAGTTTTCTGAATGTTGAGCTTTAAGTCAGCTTTTTCACTCTCCTCTTTACTTTCATCAAGAGGCTCTTTAGTTCTTCCTCACTTTCAGCCATAAGGGTGTTGTCATCTGTGTATCTGAGGTTATTGATATTTCTCCCAGCAATCTTGATTCCAGCTTGTGCTTCATCCAGCCCAGCATTTCGCATGATGTACTCTGCATATAAGTTATATAATCAGGATGACAATATACAGCCTTGACATACTCCTTTCCTGATTTGGAACCAGCCTGTTATTTCATGTCCAGTTCTAAGTGTTGCTTCTTGACCTGCCTACATATTTCTCAGGAAGCAGATAAAGTGGTCTGGTATTCCCATCTTTTTATGTATTTTCCACAGTTTGTTGTGATCCACACAGTCAAAGGCTTTGGCATAATTAATAAAGCAAAAGTAGATGTTTTTCTGAAATTCTCTTGCTTTTTCAATGATCTAACAGGTGTGGGCAATTTGATCTCCGGTTCCTCTGCCATTTCTAAATCCAGCCTGAACATCTGGAAGTTCACAGTTCACGTACTGTTGAAGCCTAGCTTGGAGAATTTTGAGCATTACTTTGCTAGTGTGTGAGATGAATGCAATTGTGTGATAGACTGAACATTCTTTGGCATTGCCTTTCTTAGTGATTAGAATGAAAACTGCCCTTTCCAGTCCTGTGGCCTCTCCTGAGTCTTCCAATTTGCTGGCATATTGAGTGCAGCCCTTTCACAGCATCATCTAAGGATTTGAAATAGCTCAGCTGGAATTCCATCACCTCCACTAGCTTTGTTCTTAGTGATGCTTCCTAAGACCCACTTTACTTTGCATTCCAGAATGTCTGGCTTAAGGTGAGTGATCACACCATCATGGTTATCTGGGTCATGAAGACCTTTTTTGTACAGTTCTTCTGTATATTCTCGTCACCTCTTCTTAGTATCTTCTGCTTCTATTAGGTCCATGCCATCTCTGTCCTTTATTGTGCCCATCTTTGCATGAAATGTTCCCTTGGTATCTCTAATTTTCTTGAAGAGATCTCTAGTCTTTCCCATGCTATTGTTTTCCTCTATTTTTTTTGCATTGATCACTGAGAAATGCTTTCTTATCTCTCCTTGCTGTTTTTTGGAACTCTGCATTCAAATGGGTATATCTTCCCTTTTCTCCTTTACCTTTCACTTTCCTTTTCTCCTTTACCTTAAGCTACCTTTTGTAGCTTAATAGGCCTTAATACATTTAGCTATGTGATTGGTCTTCACCAGGAAGGGTCAAGGGAACCAACAAACTTCCTAATTCACTAATGCCTCAGAGGGTGGCAGCAAACATCCTTCGCATATGACTGCAATGGCAACTGTGCTTGAGATGAAAAATCAACCTCCTTTCTTCAGGCTCTGTTGAGGTTTAGCTTTCAACTGCTTCTTCCTGAGGAATATGAAGCAAGATCTTGTGGCTTAGGCCAGCATCAAGGTGAGAGCAAGACCTTGACAAAACCTATCTATGTGTGAGAAGCAATGATAAGAGCAAACATCCACATAATCAACAGTTTGGAGCACAGAAGAAAGGTAAGAGATTTAAATGAGAATCTGGAGGGCAAGGCTGTTTTAACTCCACCTTGTAAACTGAAGAGTCAGACATCACACCTCTCTTAGCCACACAGAGCAAGACAGAGCAGAGAAAAATAAGCTAGAGAAAGCAGCTCCAAAAGTGATAGCAAATGAAGAGCTAGGAAGCAGGCAGAGCTCCTGACCAAGCAAGGCAGGATCCCAGCCTCAAGACAAAGGCAGACATAGCGTTAAAATTAGGACCCTTCACCAATCTAGACAAGGAAGCTGGATTTTATTTATTCAACACATATTTATTGAGAATCTGTTACAGGCAGGCATTGTTCCAGGGCACAGAGGGAGGGCCACCTGGGAAGAATCTTAACCCTGTATCCTGGGCCAATGTAAAAGGGCTGAGAAGAGTGTGTGATTGAGGAGAGAGGTATATGGGACCCAGACTCACGCTTAGAGAAGCAGTTTACAGGCCTCTTTGCCAGCCGAGAGGAATTAGTGAAAACAGGAACCCAGGAGTTCTAACAAGACCTCCACATAATTAATCTTGACAGCAGAACTTTGATAAAACGCTGCAAGAGCAAGTTGGGGAGGACTACTTACATTCTGCCTTTATAGGCAACAGCTTAGGAATTGGGCTATGCTTGAGCCCACATTCCCACATTAGCAATGTGCTTTGGAGGATGAGGTACCAGCAGCAGCTAATCCAATTGTCAAAATTCAAGGAAGACAATAACAGGAGAAATGAGATAGGGGATGACAAAAGGGAACCAGAAGGTCCAAGCCCTGTCCAAGAGAACCCAGGAGGATTGCAGCACATAAAGAATATAGTACAGGTGAGCAAGCATCCAGGCAGACATCAGGAGGCAGGTAGTACTCTGGAATAAAGAACAGTCTTATATTGGTAATCACCCCATTGCTTTAACTTAGAGTACTGGGAATAGCCAAAGAAGGGAAGGAAACTTGCAATTAGAGTTGGGAGGGAAGGGACCACAACTGCAGACATAAAAAACACAGCCTAGTGCCAGACACACAGTAGGCTTCAGTTCATGACAGGAACACTTATTAACTGTCATTGTTTTAACCTGAGCAAGGTCCCAATACAAACAGGTAATCACAGATCTTCTCTCTGGCTGGTCTTCATATTCAAAGCCTATAGCAGAATGGCCTGCCCAGTATATGTCCATACTCTATTCAAAAGTCTGGATTCTCTTCTTCTGAGTATACCTTCAACTCTGGGTCTAGCATCAAATAACGTTGCTAGAGAAGATTAAATCAAAAAGCACTGGTGAGCCTCTGGGATTATCTACAGATTTCATTCCTGCAGGATCTATTTCTTCTACGTTAATATCGGTAACTGAGAAATGCCTGCTCACTATGTTTTGTTTATGTTATAGGAGCCTTCTAATGGGCCAAGGAAAGAAACTCAGAATTTTGGGGGGTGGAATTTAATACAGTCTTTAGTTCCACTAGTGTGAACCCAAGCTACACACATGTATTTTGAAAGAATTCTTAACCAGGGTGAGCCACTAAGCTTTTCTTTGCCCAGCCTCAAAAGACCTCCCCTCTCTTCACATGGACCCACCTTCTCCACTTAATACAAACAATGCAAATATTTAATTTCAAACAGCAGATTTCTAACTCCCTCCAAGAACTAGCAAAACCTAATTAATGTTGAGAATTTTTGTGGCAGAACTACCAGCCTGACACCTTACCCAGATTTATAATTTCATCATGTGCCCAAAGCTGAACTTGCTGCAGAACTGGTGTCTCTCTTCTTTGTGACGGTCACAACACCAAGGTGCCATTTAGGTCAATGAATTAACTTATTGGTCAAGCAGAGATGATCAAGCCAATGGTAAAATCCTGGGTGAGCTATGCATTAGGAGACAGATGCTGATGGGGTCAAGGGCCACCTATCTAAATGCCTATATTTGACCAGTAAAATCTATGTGGTTAGTTCACACCCCCAGAAAGGAGAAGTGGAAACAGCTGAGGGGAACGTTCTATGGATAGCTATGGTACACCAACCTAGAAAATTCATGTTATCATTATAAGGGAGAAAATTTAGAAAGTTTTGAAGTCAGCATCTGGTCTTTTTTTCTAAACCCTGCTGTTGGTGAGCAGAGATACAGGAAATCCTAAAACAGCCACTGTTTTCTTTATCTTGGCATTAACAGGCAACATGAAGGGTTTAAGAAAACTTTACTGGAAAATTTCCACTTTGAACAGCAAGGGATTAGGTGTTTATTCCAATTTCTTTCTCACTCCCTCCTTTTCTGCGAGGGGAGTTCACTCTTAAGTTGAAAAGCAAACAGCCACAAAAGCATTTCCAAGTACAAAGCCACGAGGTATATCCCGGCCTTTGGAAGAGTTTCCCAGATTTCTAACCACAGCCGGTTTTATGTTCCGTGCATCAATCCACACTCATGATTGTTATCGTACACCTGTATGTCATTCAGAGGTTCACCAAGCTCAAGCAAATTATATTTTAAAACTTCACTGATTGAGGGAAAAAAAAGTTCAGGGAAAGGGATTTCCTAGCTCTCAAATAAAAATGTGCAGTGGAGCGCTTACTAAGTAAACAGAAAACATGGGCAGCTGAGAAATCAATTTAGCTGAACAAACAATGTTCCATGTAATGAACTACTAATTATCCTTTTATGCCATGTCAGTCTGAGTGATTACAGAGCTGTGCAGTTTAATTTGACGTTTGAGCATTGCCTTGCTCCATTAGCTTCATATAAAGCTACAACACATTCAAAAAAGGAGGGTGTCTGTATTTATCTGGAACTAAGTAAGCACCTGTATTAATAATAAGAGGAGCATCTCAGACTCTTCCTATGTTTTTCACATGAAAATAGATAAAGTATTGGGAACCTAAGGAGTGTGGAGATCAAATCGGGTACCTTTCGGTCAGTTGATGAAAAGCATTGATGCAGTGACACGCCCTGGGCCCATCCAAGTAACTCCAGCTCTTGAAAATGCCACCACCATCAGCTGACGCTTACCTTGCTCCCCATTCCCAGGCTTCAGTCAGCTGCAAGACTATGGAGCCTAACAAGAAGATGCAAAGTGGGGGTGAAATGAGGAAGGAACCCTTTTGCAAACTAGGTTCATAAATTGTGAGATTCTTTTTTTTTTTTAATGAATCTGTGTTGTAGTAAGAATACAATCAAGACGATTAGAATCTTAGATTCCCCTGCTTTTCACATCATCTCACATAGTGAGTGAAACATGTGCTCGCTTCGGCAGCACATATACATAGTGAGTGAAACAACTGGGGGAGGAAATGGTGACCTGGGAATTTTTCAAAATTGCAACCAGTTCAACAAGTTTGTGTTGAGTTCAGGCCATGTACCTGTGCTAATTGTTGCAGTAAATAGAGAACGAAAGAAAGGCACAGTCCATGTTCTTCAAGAATTGGACAATCTTTAATATTTGAGCCATCTTCTATTCAACTTGCTGAGCAAGAAAAACCAGCCCTTGCAAGCAGTGGTTCTCAACTTTTGGCTGCAGGTTGGTGTCACCTGGAGATCCCCAAAACAAACAAGCAAACAAATTTGACACCTGGATCCCATCCAGGGATTCTCATTTGATAGCTCCGGAGGGCAAAGGGAGAGTCATGATTTTTAAAGCTTCTCAGGTGAATCTAATTGGAAGCCATGTTGCTGCTATAGTGACTAAATTTTTATCATCAAATTGTGCCATTTACTCAATCCACAAATATTAAGTACTTGGAAAGCATTTATGTGGTATGGGAAATATATACAGTGGTGATACAAGGATCCCCAAGAGAGGGAAGAATCACCCACCTTTTCAGAAAACCTTACAGCTAGAATTGTACAGTACTTCAGAAAAAATGATCTCAATTCGTGCCCACGACAACCCTGAAGTGAGGTATCCATATTCCCACTTAACAGGTAGGAATGAAGCCTAGCAAGATTAAGTGGCTCACTTAACAAGGAACATTTAGTCAGTGACAAACTGGGACATATAAGAAACATAGAATTTTACAGCCAGATGAGACCTAAGTGGTGACCTGATTCAAATCTTTCATTTTTCTGGTGAGTGTTCTGAGTTTTAGAGAAATATAATGACTTGGCTAGACAGTGGTCAAATGACTTTTAAAGCCCTAAGACCAAAATCTAGTTTCCCAGTTCAGTGTTTTTACCTGAGCAATAGATTGCATCTCCAAGTGGTCAGCTCTGGTTACTGGACAACTAAAAGTAGCATATTCAACAAGGAACAGGGTTCCTAATCTCTTTTGTTTTAGCCTCACTTCAGACTGATTATGGAAACAAACTCACTGCTTGACATTTAGTTGTCAAGCTAATTAAGAAAAGTAAGTAAATAGAATAATACTGTCAGTTAAGTCTGTGATAAAGACACTTTTCCAGGATCCCAAATCCTTGACCAGCTTCATGCCTGTGGCCTATTCATTTCCATGGCTATAGCTAGGATACTTAGGCAATTATGTTCTTTATTACTAGCTAAGTCTGCTGTTCTCCATCCTGGATATGCATTAGAATCACCTGGTGTACTGTTGAAAAATAACCAGGCCTGGAACCCTCCTGCCATGTTGGTAGGAATGTAAACTGATACAGCCCCTATGAACAACAATATGGAAGTTCCTTAAAAAAAAATAATAATAATAATAGAGCTACCATATGATCCAGCAATCCCACTCCTGGGCATGTATCTGAAGAAAATGATAATCTGAAAAAATACATGCATCCCAATGTTCATTGCAGCACTATGTATAATAGCCAGGACATGGAAGCAACATAAATGTCCATCAACAGAGGAATGGATAAAGAAGATGTGATATATATATATATATATATATATATACACAATGGAATATTGCTCTATTATAAAAAGGACCAAATAATGCTATTTGCAGTAACATGGGTGGACCTAGAGATCCTCATACTGAGTGAAGTAAGTCAGGCAGAGAAAGACAAATATATGATATCACTTATACACAGAGTCTTTTAAAATGAACTTATCTACAAATGAACTTATCTATTTGTATCTTATCTACAAAACAGAAATAGAGTTTCAGATGTAGAAAATAAACTTATGATTATCAGGGGGTAAGAGGCAGTGAGGGATCATTAGAAGACTGGAATTGACACACACTACTATATATAAAATAATAACTACTGCTTCTCGGCCTTTTGGCTAAGATCAAGTGTAAAATAATAACTAATAAGGACCTACTGTATATAGCACAGGGAACTCTACTCAATACTCTGTAATGGCCTATATGGGAAAAGAATCTTGAAAAGAGTGAATATATGTATATTATAACAAATTCACTTTTCTGTACATGTGAAACTAACACAGCATTGTAAATCAACTATATCCTAAGAAAAATTAAAAAAAAGAAATACCAAGGCCTGGACCACCTCTCCAGAAATTCTGATTTATTTGGTCTGGGGTAGAGTTCTGAATATTTTTAGAAACTCCCCAAGTGATTCTGATTTGTAGTGGGCTAGACCATTGACTCCAAGAGTTGCCCTCAAATATACTGGACTACCCATGGTCCTCAGGCGCTCTTCATCCCCCGAGCAGAAGACCAGAATGGAAGGAGGCCTAGCGTCCTCCTCTATGTCTTTTCTACCCCTTTTCTCCCCCAGAATCAGCCATGGTTCTTCTCTGGCCTTCCAAGACAGAAAGCAGTTTCTACCAAACAAGAAAGGATCAGACTTCATTTTAAAACACAGCATTTTTTTTTACATTCTACAAAATACCTTGCCGATACTCCTCAAACTTTCAAGATTGTGAAAAACAAGGAAAGGCTGAGAAATGGTCACAGACCAGAGGAGACTAAGGAAACATGACAGATAAATGGAGCACAGTATCCTAGATTGGATCCTGGAACAGAAGAAGACATTAATGGGAAAACTGATGAAATCGAGAGTTAATAGTCATTTACCAATTTAGTCTTTTATTTTTGACAAATGTCACATACTACTGTAAGATCATAACATGAGGGAAAACTGAAACTGGTGGAGGGGTATAAGGGAATTCTCTGTGCTATCTCTGCAGCTCCTCTATAAAACTAAAACCATTTCAAAATAAAAGTTTATTAAAATAAAAAAAGTAATTTTTTAGGTGCATTGAATGAGAGTTTAAAGGATTGCTTACCTCATTTAGTTTTTAATCATGATACTGTTTACTCTCTCTTCTCAAAACTTTACCCCTTGCTAGTATGGTAAATTGCCTGTATCTGAGGATTTTGTCCTTACCTATGTTGTCCTGAAACTATTCCATAGATCGGGGGTAGAGAGAGCTTGACATTCCCCCCAGAAGTTAGAGGGTACCATTAGTAATACTGTTCGTGTTATATATGAATCATGTGGGGAAAATAGAGGATTGTGGCATTAGAGCACAATGAATCGCAACTCTAGAAAGTATAGCCTGGCTGTCATGTTCTGAGACATGAAGCCGCATGGTTTCGCAGCATAACAAAGTGTTTCCATTGTATTGGCAGCATCATTTTTACTGTCATGTTCTTACTACACTCACATGCATATTTTATGGTCTTCCTGAATGCAATGTGTTCTCTACGTAGAACATATGTAGTCTCTAAGCACATTAAAAACAGCTGCTGCCTGAATCCCTGTTTGTTTTCCCAGCCTATAAGCCTAGTTCCCAGGCCTGTCTCCCAAGACTATACTACTTAAAAAAAAAAAAAAATGAATGAACTATTAGCAAGAGGTATTTTGCCACCAGATCTCCATGATCCTCTGTAAGAGTCACTGAAGCTGAAAGGAATCTAGTATCTACACAAAGGAGTAGAGAGCTGGCTACACTACATTTCTATTCAATCCAAAAGGAAGCCAGTTCATTCTAAGTGCAGGAGTTTTGTTGCTTAGAATACAAAACCACCTGACTCTGATCTGAGGCCCACTAAAATCATACAATCTTCACCCCTCAGCAAAGAATGTTCTAGGAGTCTTCTAGTCAGTGTCTCTGGGAGGTGAAACAAAATTACAAAGTTAGGAAGAAAAGATGCTGAAATGGGGCTTGAAAAAGAGGACCTTTTATCTAACTGGGCCTGTTCTCTCCTCAAACCAGTATAGGGTACCTCAGCTTTGACCACCCTGCTACGATAATGTTTTAAATCAGTCTCTTCCATTGGGTCTGCTTCTGACTTTCCATGTAGCTAGAATAGGATTTCCCTTACACTACATTCCAGTTTGGAACCTAGAGCAGGGATGGTCCTGTATTTGGCCCTTGCTCAAACTTGTCCTTCCACTCAGCTTCCCACATCCTGTGCTGTTTCTGTGCCTATCTGTTTCTCCACTTGATTATAAATCCCCGTGGGAGAGAAAACCATGTCTTATTAATTTTGTGTCCTTTGCTATGCCTACCACAATGCCTGTCAAATTGCAAGTGTTCAGCAAATGTTGGTGGAATGTGTTTTATAGTTCTTTAGTGGCAAGACTGCCTATGGAGCTTGTTTATGGCTGCAGTCCCTGTGGTCACAACAATGTGGGGATCAGGGCAGTGCTCAGTCAGAACTCAATTAGGGACCCTACATTTGTTCGGCCCACCCTGGAAAGAGGAAGGGTTGAGTCACTGAAGACTGAGGCAGTACTAGAAACATTTCAGAATGATGTACAAAAGACACAAAATTTCCCTCATCTTTAGGTCAGAGGAAAGTTATAGTTGTAAATTTACTCCATGGTATAGAATTCATCAGCTGAAAAGTAAGGATAAATTTCATCTCATAGAAGGAGACACATAATACGAGGCATGTCCTGAAGTCTGAAAGGAGACAATCTCTTAGACATGATGATATGTAGATGACTTACATGTAAGAGGTAAGGGTGGCATAGTTCATAATCCAGTGGCCTTACCAGGTTGGCCTGACCATAAAGCACAACAACAAAACCAGGAGGAAACACTCTTTAATGTGAAGTTGGACAACATTTTCCAACCTGAGTCCACAAGGAATGGAGATTAAAGAAAGGCCTCTCTAGCCTATTATACCCATCCTCTGCCTCCGCATTAGTTAGCTCTACACTCTAGGTCTTTCCCAGAAAGCCACCCCATCACGATCCTTCCCCGCAGAGCTGCCCACTCACTCAATCCTTTATACTCCACACTTTTTCTTTTTGCTTTTGTAACAGTATGTTTCCTCTCACTAAGGTTCTACCTTGGACTAAGCATCCAGGTGGCTTGTCAATCATCAGCAATTTTCACTTACGTTTCTTGGAAGATGGAAAAGCAGAAAGAGTAGGAGACCCATGGCAATCACCTGTCTGCAGGAGAGGATATTTATGAATGAATCATATCCATCATACTGTCATGATTAACTTCTTGCTAGCATATATCCTGTATGTTACTAAGCTAAAATGGTATTGGAGTCCTTCTTTATCTTAAATCCTGCTACTTTCTTGTTTACAAAAACTCTCCTTGTATTCCCTATTTGTGTATCTATCTTGCTTATTAAGCTGATTATAAAGTCATCAAAGGAAAGACCCATGTACCAGGTGTTCATTTGGTATGTGCTCGAAGGGCACAAAAGGGGTGTAGAGGGAAGGAAAAATACATAAAGCAGTCTGTGCTGTTATTCAAAATCCGTAACTTTGTAGTTTTTCATAAATCCTATACAAGATCCCTATAAAATCATCCTGGCCATTTTGGCAGCCAAAATCCAACAGAGAATGGGTCATTTTACTATTATTTTCAATGTAAGTGAAAATTCTTCTTTCACAGGTATGCATGCATATTCTTCAGCCAAACTGGACAATTACCTTCTCTTCTAATTTGTCTTTTCTGGCTGTCCTAATCACATTTCTGCTAAGGTTATGCTGCATAACAAATAACCCCAAAAATCTCAGGGATTCCTAACTGACATTTATTTTATACTCACAAGTATGCATGTCTGCCAAAGGTTGTGTGATCTCAGCAGGGCTCATCTGGGCCAAGAAGGATTTAGGCCAGGTCACTTTCAGGTCTGCTTCCATGTGTCTTCATGCCAGTCCCAGGCTGAAAGAGTAGCAGTTATCTGAGACATGCTCCTCTTAAGACAAAAGGAAGGAGCTCCAGGAGGGCTGGCAGGAACTTTATCACACCTCCTTTACAGGCTGTACTCACAATCATGATGTCACTTCCATTGGCCTAAGAAAGTCACAAGGTCAAGACCAAAGACCCCGAGGGTTAGGGAGGATGCTTCACCCCAAGCAGTTTGGGGGAGTGAAGTGAATAACTTCTGTTCAGTGATCTAATATACCACAAGCCTCTGCAGCTTTGTTTTTACTACCCCATTTGGCTGAAATACCTTTAGTATCCACAAACCTACCTATTTAAATCTGGCCCATCATCCTTCAAGTCCCAGTTCAAATGTCACCTCCTCGAGCAAACTCTCCCTGGTGTCATTGGGCAGATATAATCATTCCTTTTTCCAAACATTGAAATCTATGTGGCTCAAATCGTATTTATTATACATAGAAATGCATTGCAGTCATTGTCTGTGTGCAATGTCTCCTATAAAATCCTGAGAACCTTTAAAAACAGGGACTACGAGAAATTCCTTTTTTTATTACCAACATTATTCAATGCCTTTAGCTTAGTAGACGCTTAGTATGTGTTGAATAAAGAAATGAATACATGCATATGTGTGTGTGCATGTGACTGTGTGTGTATGAGTGTCTGCATTAAAGAGAAAATATAGTAATTAAGGGTTTCAAGCTCTGGCATCAGATAGACCTCAGTTCAAACCCTGTCTTCCCCTCTCCTTGTCTGAGTGCCCTTTAGGAAAGTATTTAGTCCCTCTGTGCCTCAGTACCTCAACTCTAAGATGGAAATTGTAATAATCCATGTAAAAGTTTGCATACAAGACACTCAGTGCTGCTATTTTATTATTACTATATATGCTATGGTGAAACATTATTTCTCTTATTATATGCAATGTGATGAAAATATTTTTGAAATAAGTACATAATGACAAGGACTAAAAGGGAACATATGTTAGAGTAATAGAATTATAAGTAAAACATCCTCTTTTTATTTCCTTCATGGATAATATGGTTTTGTTTATGCAACTTAAACAATTAAACATTTATTTTCCTTGGTGTTCAGCCAACTCCAGGGTGGTGACACCCATATGGACCTACTACTCCATAAAAATGACTTTTTGAACAGATGCTATGTGCCAGACCCATCATAAATACTTTTTTTTCTAATTCTCACAACAACCATACAAGGTCAATGATATTGAATATTATGTCCATTTTATAGATGAGAAAAGTGAGATCCTGAGAGGCTAAATTATTTGCCCAGGACTCTGCTGCTAATAAGTGGGAAACACAGGAAATGGAGACTTCTCTGAAAAAGAGGAAAGCAAAGACTTGTCTCTGAAGCTCAGACTTCCTTCTTCATCCCTTATGTTTTGTCCAATCATTACTCCACAGTAGTTACTTATACTGCGAAAAACACTCCTGAGGCACAGACATATGTTGGTGTCTAATATCATCCTCCAATAAAAGAAACCAGGGCTCCTTAGGGAAATGACTGAGTCTGTAACTGTAGCCGGAAACATACAAGATGAGCCTAAAGCATTTGTAGCACCAACAAGTAATGAAGCACTCCAAAAATTTACAAGAAGAAAACACATGCACACACTATGATATGCGTATGTCTAAGGGGCACAAGAGCCAACTGAAGGAGATTCCAATGAACAAAGCTAGAGCAATTGGATCAACAAAATAAAGTAGCACTGGGTTATAAACCAAAGCATAAAATAAATATCCATGTGTCCATAGCTGATATAATATAAATGATATAAATAAATCAGACTCCACATGGTAAGTTCAGACTCCACATGATAACTTTCTTCTAAAATGTACAGTATGGAAAAAGGAGAAATGAGTAACCTTACAATGGAGAAACAAACACTAGCTCAGCCAGATGTTCAAGGTCAACATCAACAGTGATGTCATGATGATAATATGTACCCTCGGTATGATGTGATGAAAATGGTACTTTTCATCTGTAGTCCTCCTCCCCAAGACCCGTAACTCTAATTAATCATAAGGAAAACTTCAGACAAATCCCACTAGTGAAGCATCCTGCAGAATGCCTGAACAGTACTCTCTAAAACTGTTTTAGAGACTTTGATGTCAAAGTCATCAAAAACAAAGGACGTCTGGAAAGCTATCATAACCAAAAAGCCAAGGAGACATAACAGATAAATGTGATGTGGTATCCCTGATAAAATTCTAGAGCAGAAAGAACAATAGATAAAAACTAAGGAAATCTGAGTAAAAAGATGAATTTCAGTTAATAGTAATATATCAATATTGGTTCACTAATTGTGGCAAATGTACCATACTAATGTAAAAATGTTCATGATAGGAGAAATTGGCTCTGGAGTATATGGGCACTGTGTGTACTATCTTCACAACTTTTCTATAAATCTAAAACAATTCTAAAATTGAAATTTTATTTTTAAAAAACACAGGGACTGGATGTGAAGATAGTTCCAACTCTGGAATTACCCTGGAAGAACCTGAAATACAGGCTTAAAGAGTTTTCTTGTTTTCCTGGAGGTACTTAAGAAAGTACAACCTGACAACATGCTTACACACCGTTACCATGAAGCTGACTCACCCAAGGAAGTGGATAATCTATCTGATGATCCTAGATGAGAGACCAAATTGCCAGATCATGAAGCAACTCATTCCATGGTTATCTGATGACAGCTATCAAAGTCCCCACTATTACATACTCTCATTGGGCACATTGTGAATAATTATTTGACCAGTTATCTGGTCAACATCTGTCTTCCTCTGTACACAGGGAGTTCCAAGAAGGAAAAGACTTCTTTCACCACATATCCCTAGAACTTAGTAGAATGGCACCTACTAGGCGCTTGAATATTATCTACTGAATGCATGAATGTCAATGCAATCTAAAGGAACAATGATTAACACTGCTAAGTGTGCTCCATGGTAAATGACAAGCCTTGACTTTCTGAGGATTGAGAAGCCACTGGGACAAATGTAAATAGCTTCTCTTTTCAGTCTTCCCAGTCTCTTCGTTCACTCTCCAGCTTCCCAAATACTATTATTTCTAAAGTGAGGAATTTTGCCTGCTATAATCAAATCTAGTCCTAGAAAGCAGTAAAGTTTTCAAAATCCAAGGAAATTATAAGGTCCACATACTTTTTTTGTGTGTGGCCCATCTATTAGCCTAAGAATTGAGCCTATCCCAGGCATCACCAGGAAAACATAGACTCCTAAAAATCACAAGAAACATGTAGCCAAGAGCACTGTGGGGAAAAACTGTAAGCATAAAACAGATTTCATTAGGGGCACATGGTATTAAGTCTCTCTGGTACATCAATCTTCATTATTGTTATTTTATTCTATCAGTGCATTCCAGGTCACAGCAAGTTAGTAATTTTGCCATATCTTTCACCGCCTGGCTTTATGTAAGTGCTGCTAAGAATAAAATTAAGCAGTGGGAGAAAAACATCAGTTTGGTATCTAAATTTAGAAAACTTGATGAATAAATCTATTAAATTCATTGTGGGGAAGAGAGTAAAGCAAATCAGTCCTTATTGGAAAAATAAAATAAATAGAAAATAAAAGGTGATTGTCTTCATAATTCAGAAAAAGATTTAAATGTCAAGCCCCCCCACCCTCTTTTATTTATAAATGAGTATATTGGTTGATTGTTTATTTCATTCACATAACCCTCAGCTTGGATTTTTAAAAAGACATAATCTAAGGCAAGAAACCATGCTGAAAATAGTTATATGAGCCCTGGACTCAGTATTTATTGGGAAGAAGTAAGACCTTTATGAGATCCTACTGAAGGGATATAAATCATCTTCCGAAGATCATGGAAAGCAGGTCCCTGACACTCCGCACTGCAGACATCTGGCAGGCTTTTATCCTCACACGCCACCCTCCCGCTCAACATCTGGCAGCCCCTTCATCCCTACACCCCACCCCTTGTCCCCACTGCCTCCCAACATCTGCCACACACTTCTCTTAACCTCAGAAGCAAATCCATTCAAAAGCTCAAAAACACAACGTTCCAAGGGTGGTGACCTGGAGTCACATACTAGGTGGGGCAGAGCAGGGTTTGGTTTTTTTGTTTTTAAATATAAATGGATATACAATTCACTTGAAAGTATGCTTTCATGTCTGTCTGGTTCTCACTGAGAAATTTGTTTAAAATTGAAATTCAAAGTTAGCATTAACCTCTTAAAAGCTTTTATATCATCCTGGGAATTAGAGGATACAAACAAAAGTTGTGAGAAAATAAAAGAATTTTATTCAAATGACATACATCTTATAAGGGAAGAGAATTAATTCTGATTGGGAAAAAATAGACAAAATACCTATGTGTTGCCTAAATACACAAATCACTTAAAGTGTTTTAAACCTAATCCAAAAATGTTTCAAAAACTATTTAAGGGAGTGAGTAGTACTTGTTTTGGAGGTTTTTTCCTTTTTTTCACTTATTTTTAAATTTTTATTTATTTTTAAAGGTTACTTTTCACTTACAGTCATGATAAAATATTGGCTATATTCCCTGTGCTGTACAATATATCCTAGAGTCTGTCTTACAAGGGATTGAGTACTATTTGCATTAGTTTAGAAATTCCTTCTTAGTGCCTCCAGCACCTTATTGGCACTTACATCTCACATCTTACATCTTACACGTGGTTTACCTTGGTTCAGAACAGGATAGCTTCCTGGTTAGGCTGTCTCTGAAAGACTTCTCCACACCTGGAGAAAGTCACCTGACTTCATTTTTCTACTACCAAACTTACATTCTGGGCCACATCACTCTGGCTTTTTGTTTTTAACCATTTCATGGTATTTATCTTTGGGCTACATCTAAATGAGTTAGATGTAGTTGAAAGTGAAGTCGCTCAGTCGTGTCCGACTCTTAGTGACCCCATGGACCACAGCCTACCAGGCTCCTCCATCCATGGGATTTTCCAGGCAAGAGTACTGGAGTGGGGTGTTGTTAGATGTAGTTAACTCACTAACAATTTCCTCCCTCCCATCCCTACACACACACAATTCTCCATTTCCTCTCTTCTTTAGACCAATCCCTATTCCTTTCCTCCAAATAAAGAGATGTCTTTTTTTTTTTTTAAAGAGAAACATGGAAAAAAAAACATGCAACCCAGAAAGTGCTGGACACAGGTGAATTCCTCAGGTGATCTTGGTTTCTGAGGAGAGAGATGTTCCAGACTTGAAGCCACTCTGGGCTTTGGATGGCTGCCAAGCTGCTGGACATTATTATAGTTACTTCTGGGACATTGTTTAGGTTCTGTTGCTGTGTGCAATTTCTTATTTAAACGTTTAAATATGTTTGTTGTTTTTCAGTCACTAAGTTGTGTCTGGCTCTTTGTGTCCCCATGAGCTGTAACCCACCAGGCTCCTCTGTCCATGGGATTCTCCAGGCAAGAATACTGGATTGAGTAGCCATCCCCTTCTCCAGGGGATCTTCCCAGTCCAGGGATCGAACCCAGGTCTCCCACATTGCAGGCGGATTCTTTACTGTCTGAGCCACCAGGGAAGCCCATTAAATATGTTTAGTGTCTGTTCATCATTTGACATCCTTGCACATACGTTTGTGTGTTTCACTCTCCATTATTGTTTTTAGTCCCTAAGAATGCTATAAAACAAAGCATTATATCAACATTGCTTTCTCTTTTGATTGTTACCTGGACTGGGGAAAGCTTTGTGCTTATTAAAATCATAGGGATGGTAAATCAAGTTAGGTTAAAGTAGACTAGAATTATAAATGGTCTTTGCATGTCAGTTTTATCATAAGCAGGATGAAGATGACATGAATAAGTTTTACAGAGAGTGCACAACAAACTGAACTGTAATAATATGTAGTGTGGAAACAGCATTTGAGTAGGATATAGAAGACTTGCCTTCTGGTTTAAGTTCTGTAGTATCTAGTTTTGTGATGTTACACATGCCTCCTCACCTCTCTGGGTCTTGATTTTTCTCATCCAAGATAAGTAGGTTTGTCTACATATATTTTTCTTAACTCTGTATTGCTAAAAGAAAAACTCATTCACTAAAGTAGAGAGAATAGTACAATTAACCCAGCTTCAAAACTTATCAGTATATCTTGCTTTATCTATACTGCCTTAATATCTCCCACATCCTTTCCTGCGACTTCTTTTTAAAGCAAACCCTAGACATCATAACATTTAATCTGTAAATTAGTATTTCTATGAGATAAAGACTTCTGCCTTAGGCACATCGCATTATCATCATTACATCAAAACAAACAAACCAACAAAACTAAAGACAAAAAACCAAAAACACTTGATAATAATTCCTGCAGTCACTTTCAACTCTAACATTTTAAGACCCAAAACTTCCCACAAGTTAGATCTTAGTCTTTAATAGCCACCTTTTCCTAAAACTAAAGCTTTTTATTCCAGTCTATAAATGAGGAAGAGTTTTAGCATTTTTACCTGATAACTTCACTGATCTCCAATCCTGGGCTTCAAACCAAAGGGAAACATGAAAAACTTAGAATTGACTAAAGAGCCAATCAAAGGTTCAGATGTTCAAAAGAAGGCAGATTCCCTGTGAAACATTAAAGGGCTAGAATTTTTCTGACTGAAAAGGAGACACACCAATGGAGTAAATTAGAAGCAAGAATCCCATTCATTCATTCATGCATTTTTTCATTCATTCAATCAACAAACACTAATTGAATACTTGCTTATGCTAAGGGGGCTTCCCTTGTGGCTCAGCTGATAAAGAATCCACCTGCAATGCAGGAGTCCTGTGTTTGATCCCTGGGTTGGGAGGATCCCCTGGAGAAGGGAAAGGCTACCCACTCCAGTATTCTGACCTGGAGAATTCATGGACTATATAGTCCATGCAGTCCCAAAGAGTTGGCCACGACTGAGCGACTTTCATTTTCACTTTCACTTTATGCTAAGGACAATGGTAAATGATGGGAATGCAAATATGAATATGATACAAAGCATCACCCAAATTGTGGCAATTTAGATAGCATCCGTTTTTAATTAGGGAAGGATTAATAGCAGTGGAATTTCATATGTAGTGGGAAGACTAGCAAAATATTGAAGTTAGTTTTCAAGGGACTCTGGGAATCTCTTTTTAGAAGGAGGAGAATTTCCTTTTTATTTAGGATGGCTTAAATACATAGAGAGGATAAAAAGTATTTTAAGTTGTCTTTCAATTTCAAGATATTATAAACCCTGATTTGATACTTGGGCAAGAAAGTTATAATGTGCAGGTAGATACTATAATGATTACTATTACCTGTCTGCTGGAAACTGGGAGTTTTCCTATACATAAGGACAAAATCACCTTGATAACTGACCTCTCCAAACAGAAGTTATAGATATGTGAAACACAACTGAAAGATATAGATGTTGGTTAAAACTCATTTCTATCTTCCTTCCCCTCAGTGTTCCTCCTATTGGGATATCAGGCTCTGTTATCTGATGGCTGCAAGATCTTTAAGTTGCTGAGTCACCCCAGTAATTTTGATGTCAGCAGCTTGAAACTCTAGTGACTGAGAAATACCATGTGAGGTAACCCAAACACCTGTAAAAGGACAGCCCTAAGCCAATCAGTGATCTGAGAAATATCTGCCTCACTGACACCTTCACCTGCACCAATGGCCTCCACATTGATTGACAGTTGAGACCTTTGCTTAGATGAAGCTCTAATTGTGGACTTTTCTTTCTCCTCTGTCTCCCACTCATCCAACCGAAGAAATGACCCTACCCATGCCCTATTCATCCAGAGCCATCCTTTATCATAAGACCAATTTTTAAGATAATGTGGTTATAAAGATAACTAAATTAGTTTATTCTCCCAGAATGTATATATTCATTTTCATAAGGACCCTCTAAAAGCATCAATTGGCCACTAATGGAGAAAAGATGTATGTATAACACTGTTTGTGCTTCAAGCTTTCAGATAATATTGCCGAATTTAGCCTAAGTGCCAGAGCAGCTCAATAAGATTTGTTACCATTTTACAGGAAAAGTAACTGAGGTCCAAACAGACTAAGTAGCTTTTCCATGACCAGCTGACACCTAAGAGGCAGAGTTGTTTCTGATTTCAGATCTCTTCTCAATATCTGGAAGCCTGAGTACTTATAGTCTCCCAAGTAGAGTTTCAGCAGGGCCATCCTCTGCTTGATTGGGAAGGAAGCAGCACCAATCCTGAAGTCGTGATCCTTTGATGCCCGGTCCTCTAGCTTTTTGATTCCAAATGCTCTGCAGCATTGTTCTGGTTATGTTGTTGTTACTGTATTGTTGTCGTCCTTGTCATCCCTATTTGTTTATTTTGTTTTGTTTCTGTGATCTCAGTATTTATCACTAAGGAAATGCTTTAACCCTGAGACCCTTCATTGCAGATATTTTAGGTACCTGTGGGCCCCAGGTAGCAGAGTAGCCTCCAAATAGCACCACACAGAAACCCAGGCCAGTTCTGCAGACCCTGGTTCTCATACAAGAGAGCCAAGTTAGCCGCAAAAGAGGTGAAGTCTCCTCTGGTATACAAATGGCCAGCACTTCATTACACTTGGTTTCTTTGGTCAGAGATTCAGAAAGATTGGGCTTCCCTAATGGCTCAGTGGTAAAGAATCCACCTACCAATGAAGGAAATGCGGGTTCAACCCCTGGGTTGGGAAGGTCCCCTGGAAAAGGAAATGGCAACCCGCTCCAGTATTCTTGCCTGAGAAATCCCAAGGGCAGAAGAGCCTGGCAGGCTACAATCCATGGGGTCCCAAAAGAGTCAGACACAACTTGGCGACGAAACCACAGACCTTTAGCTTAGGATTTAGATTCTAGAGCCACACACCATCACAAAAGAAGTGATTTATCAAGCAGACCGAAAAGAATGTGCATTGAGCTTTGATGTAAAAGTGAACGTGAAAGTGCCATGTTCCCAGGTTGCTTTCCTAAGTATGCTAATCCTGTGAACTACTGTCACTCCGCATCTCCCTGGGCTCCCCTGGAGGCTCAGACAGTTAAGAATCCACCTGCAATGCAGGAGACCCAGGTTTGATCCCTGGGCTGGGGAGATCCCCGGGAGGAGGGCATGGCAACCCACTCCAGTATTCTTGACTGTAGAATTCCATGGGCAGAGGGGTTTGACAGGCTACAGTCCATGGGTCGCGAAAAGTCAGACAGAACTGAATGACTAACACTTTCACTTTTCTCTCAGAAAGATTAAAGTAGATAAGTAACATAGAGCCAAATTGAGATGAGTACTACTGTATTAGCTAATGAGCAAAAAGGGAGCTAGTCCTCCATTTACAAAGCAGACAACACTAAGACCATCTAGGGGCCGCTAAGCTGACCCTGGCTCTCCCTACACAGAAGACTTCTGTTGGGAACCTAGCTAGATTCACCCACATTCAAGCCTGTGTGAAAATACACCATTTTCTGAGGTGGGGGCAGGGGTGCTCTCCAGACTGGAAGTCTAGGTGGTTGTTATTTAGTCTCTAAGTCATGTCCAACTCTTTGTGACCCCATGGACTATAATCCACCTGGCTCTTCTGAACATGGGACTTCCCAGGCAAGAATACTGGAGCAGGTTGCCATTTTCATCTCCTAGGGATCTTCCTGATGAAAAAAATTGAACCTGTGTCTGGGAAACAGACACCTGGAAAGCCACCTGGGAAGCCCAGAAGTCTAGATATCTGTGGTCTAATCCCAGATCTCACTAGTTCTGTGATCCTGGATAAGTCACTTAACTTCCCTAGGGCCTCAGTTCTTCGATCTGCAAAACAGGGGCACTGAGGAGAGAAGGTTTGGGCTAAATGAAAACTTATGTTTTTAACACTGCCTAAGATACACTATATTATATTCTCTTCTGTGCTGTGTGCTGTGCTTAGTCACTCGGTCCTGTCCAACTCTTTGCGACCTATGGACTGTAGCCCTCTAGGTACCTCTGTCCACGGGGATTCTCCAGGCAGGAATACTGGAGTAGGTTGCCATGCCCTCCTGCAAGGGATCTTCCCAACCAGGGATTGAACTCAGGTCTCCCACATTACAGACGGCTTCGTTACCATCTGAGTCACCAGGGAAGCCCATATTCTCTTCTGGAAGGATGTAAATTGGCACAAAAAGGCAGAATGGGATATACACTTGAGTTAGCCTGTGTTGAATTCTAGTTCTGCCACTTACTAGCTATGTGTCTCTGAACAATTCACTTAACTTTTCTAAGACTAATTTTTCTTATCTATAAATGGAAATGGGCTTCCCTTGCGGCTCAGCTCATAAAGAATCTGCCTGCAATGCAGGAAACCCCAGTTTAATTCCTGGGTCGGGAAGATCCACTGGAGAAGGGATAGACTACCCACTCCAGTATTCTTGGGCTTCCCTTGTGACTCAACTGGTAAAGTATCCCCCTGCAATACTGGAGACCTGGGTTTGATCCCTGGGTTGGGAAGATCCCCTGGAGAAGGGAAAGGCTATCCACTGCAGTATTCTGGCCTGGAGAATTCCATGGACTGTATAGTCCATGCAGTTGCAAAGAGTCAGACACACTAAGCAACTTTCACTTTCATAAATGGAAATAATAATTGTTGGAGACCAAATGAAGTAATACATGTAAGCTGATGAGCAAAGTGTCTGGCATACAATAAGCACACAATAATTCTTAGTTCATATCACATTTTAAAATGTTGCTCATCCTTGACTGTCAACAGTCCACAAATTCACATGCATCAAGAATGGAAATGATTCATTCTGCCTTTGAAGCTTTCCAGTTCCTGTGTAAATGTGGAAAATTTGTTCTCCAGTTCTTAAATTCAAAAAATTCTGATGAAAACTTCTCTTTGTCTTATTATAGGACCTCATTTGCTGTGATCCTGCACTCAAGCCGCTATGAGCTTGTTGACTGAGCACCCACCATGCATCAAACACATCTGAAAGAAGGTAACTTTGAAAAATATCATTGAAGCAAAATCTATGTAAAGAAATATACTCCTGATCACCTTATTTTTTGAAAGTATCATTTTATAATGTTGGCCCTGAGACACAGCTGCTAAAGTTAGTCCAGCAAAACTGTGTATAGGCTCTACATTATTTACTTGCTCAAAAGATCTATGCCCACTTATTCTGTGCATGATGCTATGTTAGTCACTGAGGCAGAAGCAGTTAATACCTAGTGCCCAGGAGCTTGTAGTCTTGTGGGAAAGATGCTATGTACACAGGTACCTACCAACCAAAGCAGGATCCAAGTGACATAAAAGAGGTACAATGGTCCCCAAGTGAAAAATTACTTCTGGTTGAAGGCAGGGGAGACTCAGGGAGGATGTGTTGAAAAGCTGGTATTTAAACCTTTGTGATAAGCAGGATTCTAATGAAAAGAGATGGGGTTTAGTGAGGAGAGTCCCTGAGAACACCCCGGGAAGAGTGACAGGCGTCAGCAAAGACTGGGAGAGCCAAATCCAGAGTGCCTTCTGGTCGGTGGGTGAGACATAGAGGAGTGCAAGCACAGAGACTGGAAAAGGCACTGCTAGATTGGGAAGGCTTTTGTCCCCACTACGTTTAGGCACTAGTTAGTAAACAACAGCAAACCACTGAAGATTTGAAGAACAATGGTGCTTTATTTAGTAAGATCAATCTCACAACAAAAAGAAAAACTTTGTTCCTTTCTTCCAAAAGTTAAAACAGGATCATTTAGGGCCTATGGTTCTCTAGTGTAACACGGAATATCAAATCTTCTTCTTGGAAGCAGCACTGTTATATTTTCACCAATAGATAGTTCACAAATACCTAGCTAGAGTTTGGTAAAAGATCTATAGGCCTTTTTGATGAGAGCATCACCATCCATGAGACATGATTTATTTCTCATTTTTCCTGAAAAAAAAAACTGCAACCCACATCCCTCAAAACAATTTATTTATTCTAAATGTCCCTAATAAGTACTGTAGCCAGCCCTAATAGCATATTAACTATGCAGATGAAAGCATTATACTAAAGCCTGCAGCCTTTATGTCAAGGTAGCTTTGAAGGTGCAAAGCACATGTCATAAAATTAAATAAATTCACGAAGTCTGTCCCCTCTCTAGTACTGGCTTTCAATTCTGGTTGCATCATAAATAAAACAGGCTTGGTGGCCTCCACCTATCTCCTGGGAACATTTCTTTGATTTACCAAAAAAAAAGACATGATTTGACACACTTGGCACAATTAGTGTTCTCTACTCAGGAGAATGCCCCGACAGTTAGAATTCAAATATTCTGAAGCTAGCCCTGCATTTTCTTTCTGTCCCCCACCTCTCTCCCTTTTCCCTCCTCTGCTCTCTCACTTCTTCCTCGGAAGACCATGCAAGCTGGAGATGTGAATAAGCAAACCCCAGATGTCATGGGGGCTCTGCACAGAATCAAGGAACAAAATGCATGTTTCAGCCGCGGCAGTTCTGCGTAGCTAGCAGAGGCTGCTGTTATCTGCTCTGCTGCCCAAACCTCTTTACGCAACTGCTGATTACACAGTGTTGGTTCCACATAAAGAATTTTCTGGAAGAAGCCCCATTTCAGAGAGGGGTGCTGAGCTTTTAACAGTGCTTTGCTAACAATCATTAAAGTTATTACTGTTAGTTAAATAAAGTGGGCTTAAATATGTAGAAAACGTTGTGGTAACTACTGTTCACAACATATAAAAATCCTCTCCTACCAACCACAGAAGAGTTTGCCTGTTCACTTTAAATCTGCTTAATTCCTGTTTTAGGGGGCTTTGTGACAGTCCTCCAAAAGTTAACTGCCAAAACTGTGACTATATTTAGTTGTTTATTACACACCAACTCAAGGTGGTACATTCTGGTAGACACACAGAAAAGCAAAGCAAATTGAAGCTCATTAGCAAAGGAGGCCAGCAAAGCTTCAGGAAAATTGTGAACTGGAAAGTATTTGTTAGAGAGTTTTGGTCGCTTCTGAAGACAAAAATAATCTAAGCCCTAAACAAGCAGGATAAATGAGTTAATTTTCATGTTGTAATGGACAATGAAGAGGTGATAATAAATTTAAAAAGACCCCAAACTCCAAGGAAATGGCTATAATATTTGATTGCTTGACCCTTTGGTTTCATATGGTTGACATACTTTCCCTGGCTAATAGCCTGGAAATGCAAGGGAAGAAAATCATTTTGAATTTTGTTTCTATCCAAAAGTTACACGTGCCATTTTGAAACCATCACAAGTTTCACCTGAGTGGTATTCAGATAAATGACAGCTTGTGCTGAGTATCTGGCAATACAGCAATGCAGAAATGGGATCAAAACTAACCTGGAAGATCAGGAAGATGTCTGCTTATTAGTGGTCTATGCCCTCATTAACTATCATCAAAGGTAGGGAAACAGACCTTTAAGAGCACCTACTTGACATTCAAAGCCACGTTTTTATTTTATCCTTTGGTTTGGTGAAGGCCTGGGAGGGGAAGCAGTTCCTGCCTTCCTTGATTTCTTGAAATAGAAACAGAAACTAATTGCATAATGCTCTTAAAAACAGTTTAAAAAATAGTTTGGAATTTATCCCATGAAGTCACAAAACCATAGATGACAACTGTCTCTTAATTGTACCTCAAAGATTGGTCTTTGAGGCAGTTCATTTATATTTTCTTTACCAATACACTCCTTCCAGGCACCCATCTCCATCACCACCACCACATTACCACAAATAAATACATTACTTTTGAATTTGAGTTCGCAGAGTTGGACTCAAGTGAGCGCCTGAGCACACGCACTTCTGAATGGTTTGTGGAAAAGCCTTGAGTAGCATACATGAGTAAACAGTGTCACCTAGTGGACAGGAAAAGAAGAAACCGAATGAGTCGGCACAAATGGAAATTTGGGCCAGCTGTCTGCTTTGGGCCACATTTCCCCCTCACTTTTGGCCCTCTGTTATCACCTATGAGCAAACAAAAAAATTTCCCTTTTGGAGACACCAAAAAACAACCACAAACAAATAAACCAAAACCCCCATAGCTTCCCTTCTCTAGTTCTCTAACTGCCTAATGAAGGTATTGCCCAAATAAAAATAACAGCTAGTATTTAATGAGCATTTTCCATGAGTCAGCATTTTGCAGAGTGCTTTACCCAGGACCTCTCATATTGTCATCCAAACAGTTCAGTTAATTGTTAAGGAGTTTGGGTGGCTTATTCCGAGGTGATAGAGTCTGACTGTGATAGCCCATACAGTAATGCCCCCTAGTGAGCACTGCACACACGCATCCCAAGAGCAAGCAGAGATCTTGAGGGGAAAAATGTATGCAATAACACAGTGATTAGATACATAATAAGTATTTACCGTGCCCCCAGACTACTTAGGGGATACAAAAATGAATTGATATGTATCCTGCCCTCTGAAAATTTATAGTCTAAAAACAAAACTTAAATCTATACTTTCAAGTTTACATCATTCAACCTGTCTTCACAGCCCTAAAAAGTAATCATGGCCCTGACTTTAGAAATAAAGTTTTATGATTCATCTAAGTTCACACAGATAAGCTCTTTAGATTTAAAAGCAAGTTCAAAAAAAATAAAAGCAAGTTTATCACTGCATCTCATGCTGTCTCTTTCCCAAATGCAGCTGCTACAGATCCCTGTTTTTATGACAAGGGATGGAGGATGAAAACAGCAGAGAGATAACTCAGGGACTAGTCATCATGGGATCAAGTGTGGAATGTCATTCTTTGCCTCTACCACTCTTAAACCACCCCCACTCTGAAAAGAATGACCAAAAAGTCAAATTTCTCAATAGAGTAAATGAAAACAAACCACTTACATCCTGTATACCTCAAAAAATGAGAACTATAAGAGAACTTCCATAATCCAGAAAAGGGCATACACACACAAGAAAATATAGCTAACATTATACTTAATGGTGAGAGACAGGACACCTCTCCCCTAAGATCATAATAACATGAAGACATCCTCTCTCATCACTCCTTTTCAAAGTCTTAGTTAAAGCAATAACACAAGAAAAATAAATAAAAGATACAGTGATTAGAAAGGGAGAAATACGACCGTCTTTATCTGCAGATGTCATGATTGTTAACATTGAGAACTCTGAAGAATATACAAAAAAATCTGAAACAATAGGTGATTAGCAATGGTGCAGGAAATAAGATCAATACAGAAAATTCATTGCTTTCCTACAAACTTGCCATGAATAATTTGGATATGAAATTATGAAACAATACCATTTACAATACTAGCAAGAATAAGAACATCAAAAACTTGGTCATAAATATAACAAAATACATATAGAAATTGCATGTGAAAAATTACCTTTAAAAGGGAGGAAAAAACATTCTAGTACATAAAAATAGACTGGGGAATTCTGCCAGAGGTGAGAGTCTAACTTTCAAAATCCCAAGGGTTAGTAGTCTGTCAGAAGCTCTCTGGTCCCCTTCTCCCCTCTGTGCTCTTCTTATAGAATAAAGAAAACATAATCAGTTGTTGCATACTCAGAATGCCCTTACTCACTTATGAGAGATAATGAAAATAACAAAGAGGAAAAAAGTAAGGTTTTTCATAAAAAGTCTTTAATACTTTCAAATGGCAAAAAGAAGCAAGTATAGCATTTCTTCTGGCTCCAAGGACATGATGCTACCTTCCCTAACTTGCCTTCATCAGTTAAGTTTCCAGATCTAAAATCCTTTAAGGATATTTTTAAATCAAAGAGGTCATTTTAACTTACTGAGTGGAGCTGAGAGATACAGCTGAAGTTTCCTATACAATCAGTACCATAAAGAAAATTCATCATGCAAAATAAGAACAGGGTGAACTTTGACTTGTATGTTGTGTATTCTGTGTGACTCTATGTCAGGCACTTTCCAAAGTGCTTTACACATAGTAGCTCATTTAATCCCCAAGCAACCCTATGATGGACGTGCTATTATTATCCCCATCTCATAGCTAAATATAAACTCTGAATTTTTTTAACCTTGCAAAGTTTCTCAAACCACTACAATATTGTAAAGTAATTAGCCTCCTACTAATAAAAATAAATGAAAAAAAATTAAAAAATAAAAGTTTCACTTTGGGTTTCTTTACATAGCCAACAACCAACAATATATGCCAACTTAAATATAATTTTGATCCCTTCACAACATTTCAAGAAGCTATTATGTGTAAAATGCAAGATATATTGGTGCTGTGGGGCCCTTGTGTGGTGGTAGAGAGGCAGAAAGGGTGATGAAGTCGAGAGGCATCTCTGTAAACTCAGTGATGTGCCGGTCAGTATTTAACAACCAGCTCTATTTAAGGGCTTCCCTTGTGGCTCAGCTGGTAAAGAATCTGCCTGCAAAGTGGGAGACCTGAGTTCAGTCCCTGGGTTGGGAAGATCCCCTGGAGAAGGGAAAGGCTACCCACTCTAGTATTCTGGCCTGGGGAATTCTATGGACTGTATAGTCCCTGGAGTTGCAGAGCCGGACACAACTGAGAAACTCTATTTAAACAAAAAGGCAATGGAAGAAAAAAAATAACAAAGAAAGCCCTGATTTGTAGTGTTTGCTTCTTTTTGTGTATAAATACTCTCACCATTGCCGATTATAATACTCAAAAAGTTCCTAAAAGTTTAAAAATGGGCTCTCAACCAGCCAGTAGGAGCTGGCTTTAGCACACCACTGCAAAGCTTCATTGAAGAGAGCATTCATGACTGTTTTATTCACTCTACCACCTAACACAGTGCTTCATGTCAGTAGACACGCAATAAATGTTTGTTGAATGAATGATTTAGTGAACTGATGAGATGCAATCAAGTAATTAGGTAGAAGTAGATAAACTATCTTCTACTGGTTATATTATAGCCAGAACCTTGCTACTTCAGTGACATCATAGTCTCTATTTGTCATGCTTGTGATTAGTGCTGCAATTAATTCTGTGGAGGGAAGGGAGTATCATCTCAACATCGTGCTTTGTTAATCTTAATGGAAGTGTTAAGAGAGATAAGACTCCTGACTGTGTGTTTTCAAAAGCAGTAAAAAAAAGAGACATTAGACTTGTTTTTGTCTGATTTAATCAAATGTTACTAAATTTATAATTTTTATTTTTTGATGTTTTATTTTTATGTATTTATTTCTTTGGCTGTGCTGGGTCTTTAGTTGCAACATGTGGGATCCAGTTTCCTCACCAAAGATCAATCCCTGGTCCTCTGCATTGGGAGTGTGGAGTCTTAGCCACTGGAACACCAGGAAGTCTCTATAATTTTTAAATGTTTTTACTTAAACTTCTGTAAGAAAAAATAGCAATGTTATATAAATCTGAAACTCTAGGCTCTGTGAGACAATTATTTCAATTAGGAAATGTTCTTAGAAACTCAATTGTTTCTTTAGAACAAGACAGACAGAGAACTAGCTCTTCACTACTACTGGGCAGTTATTTCCTGCTCCTGTAAATAAATTTTTTTTTTGTAACACACATGGACAGAATGTCAAAAAAGAGCTAGACAATTATTTATTCATAAGTAGGTGAACTGATTTCACTTTACCTAATACCAATTGTGTGTACCAACTTCAGAACCTGTAAGAAATGTAGGTAGACATTGTATAAGACCATTAAACTTTTAAATAGTGAATGAGGAAGAGTAGTAGGACCTTGTGTGTATGTGTGTGTGCTCAGTCATATCCGACTGTTGGCGAGTCCATGGACTGTAGCTCGCCAGGCTTCTCTGTCCATGGGATTATACTGGCAAGAATACTGGAGCAGGTTGTCATTTCCTCCTCCAGGGGAATCTTTCCAACTCAGAAAATCAAACCTGCATCTTCTGCGTCTACTGCATTGGCAGGCAGATTCTTTACCACTGAGTCACCTGGGAAGCCCTAAATACAGGATACCCAGTTAAATTTGAATTTCAGATAAACAGAGAATCATTTTTAAGTATTTCCCCAGTAAAGCTCCCAACATTACATGGGACATAATTATACTAAAAAATGATTTGTTGTTAATCTGAAATTCAAATTTTATTGTGTATTTGTATTTTTGTTTGAAAATCTAGCAACCTTATTCCAGGGATATGTTTTCTTGACATGGCCTAAAAGGGAGCCTGAAATTTTAAATAAATTTAGTACTTAAAATGTGAAATAAATAAAGAAGAATTTGAGATAATTATTTTATAACCTTGAGTATTAAAAGCCTTTCTATGTTACAAACTTCAGAAGTCATGGAAGAAAAGATTGATAAGATCCACTTTATAAGAATCCAAAAAAATTTTCTCTAGTGAAAAAAATAACCCATGTTAAAAAAAAATGACAACTAGGCAAAAGTATTTGCTACTTGAAACATAGACAAGGGGCTAATCTCTCACATATATAAAGAATGTCTACAAACTCATAAGAGTAAATGAAAGATTATTTATCTGATTAAAAAGTCCGCTAACATAAACAGAATATTCACAGAAAGGAAAACAGATATAGTTCTTGAGTAAGTTAAAAAAAAAAAAAGATGCCCAACTTCACTCAGAGTAATAAAAATGAAAATTAAAACTAGATGAAGTTGGGTTTTTTCCATCTATGTAACAGATTGGCAAAGCTCCAGAAGCATGATAATAAACTATGTTGGCAAGATTGCATAAAAATACTTTTATATGTTCCTGGTGGGAGTATGATTTTGTAGAATTCTTATGGAGGGCTCTCTTATAGTATCTACTAAAGTTTCAAATGCATATCCCATTGACCCAGCAATTCTACTTCTAGGAATTTACACTTTATATATAGAAATACAAAATGAATTAAGTTCAAAGATATTACCTGCACCAAGGTTGTAATGGAGAAAATTTGGTGACAACCTAAATGTTCATCAACAGGAGACTGATTAAATAAATTATGGTACAGCCTCAGAGTGAAATACTATGCCAATGTTGAAAAAGAATTAAGAAAGGATTAATGTATTAATATGGAAAAATCTCTAAGTTATCCTGATAAAAAGTAAAGGGTTTATCATAATATACTAGTGTTGAAGGAGAAAATGAAACAGAAAAGGGATATTTGCTTTGGTCTTATTTGCATTAAAAAATATATCTGATAGGATAATAAATCAATAATAGTGGTTACCTCTCAGACAGATAGGGATGGTTTTATGAAAGGCAGGGAAGGAAAAGAGTCTTTTAATAAATATCTTTTATATTTTTTATTTTTAAAGCATGAATAAAGCATGTGACTGTATCACCAATTCAAATAATAATAAAAATAAATGGATTGTATTATCCAATCCTGATGGTATTCAAAAATAATAAGGCTTAATTTTTGGATTAAGTTTACAAAAATTTTGAAACTCCTTAATCTTTCTCCTATCCCAGTGTGATGAACTAATGCTCACAGTATTGTTTTTACTCTCGGAAGAGAAGTATAGCAACAGCACAGTTCCATGGCTTGACTCAATGATCCTTGGCCCTTCATACTCCTCATCAAACTTTAGCCTAGGTTATCAGCAACAACAAAAGTAAATAATTGCCAAGCACTGGCTGTCAGTAAGATACCATGCTAGTTTCTTTGCTTCAGAAAACCCATTAGCCCTTGCACTAGCAGACTTAAAAGAAAGGCACTGGGTATAAATTTTAAAAGGCAAAGTTGCCATGAATGATAGAGACAAGAACACTGGACCTAGAAGAAAATATAATTACCACTTTATATGGGAGTAACGCTCCAATTTGAGCCTTGAAAGATGAAAACTCAGGGCTTCCCTGGTGGCCTAGTGGTTAAGAATCCACCACCCAAAGCACAGGACACAAATTAAGTCCCTGGTCCAGGAAGATCCCATGAGCCATGGGGCAACTAAACTTGTACACCAAAACTACTGAATCTACACTCTGGAGTCCAAGAACTGCAACTACTGAGCCCCCGTGCTACAACTACTGAAGCCCATGCTCCTAAGGCCCGTGCTCCACAGTAAGGGAAGCCACTGCAATGAGAATCCCTGGCACCCCAACAAAGAGTAGCCCCCGTTCACTGCAACTAGAGAAAGCCCATGCACGGCCATAAAGATCCAGCACAGCCAAAAGAAACTTTTTAGACACATAATTTTTTTTAAAAACAGAGAGAGAAAGAAACCACTGCAATGAGAAGCCCCTGCACTTCAACAAAGAGTAGCCCCTATTTGGCACAGGTAGAGAAACTATCCGAGCAACAACAAAGACCCAGCACAGCTAAGAATAAAAAAATTAAATTAAAAAAAATTTTTTTAAAGATGAAAAATTAGAACAAGAAAAGGAGTCTAGATGATTTCAAACATGGAAACATGACGAGTAAGGGCACAGACGTGGAAAAATTCTACCATATTTAGATCAATGAGCAAACAGAGTTTTCCCCACAAGATATGGATGATAGGAGAAAAAAAACAGAAAACTGGGCTAAAACCTGTAGCAGAGATTGCTGGTTGTCTGTACCAGAATGTGTTCTCTTCCTTCTGTTTTTTATCAGAGAATACTTATTTTTAGCTAGGTATGTCAGCACATGGAATAAAAGGTCACGTTTTCTCAGCCTCCCTTGGAGCTGGTTGTGGCCAGGTAATCAGGGTCTGGACTCATTCTCTAGGATATTGAGTAGTCCCCGTAAAAGGGAGGAGGAAATGCCCCCAAACAGAAATACACGAACAGGAACCAAAGGCCCATGAGGAAGTGTTCTGTTACAGACATGTAGAGCAAGACAAGAAAAGAGGAAGACTAGGTTGTGTTCATTTACCCAATCCAAAATACCTTGTGAAAAACAGACTTCAGCCAGAAGACAAAAGAGGTTTTTTGGCTGAGTAATATTCCATGGTGTATATGTACCACAGCTTTCTTATCCATTCGTGTGCTGATGGGCATCTAGGTTGCTTCCATGTCCTGGCTATTATAAACAGTGCTGTGATGAACACTGGGGTGCAGGTGTCTCTTTCAGATCTGGTTTCCTCAGTGTGTATGCCCAGGAGTGGGATTGCTGGGTCATATGCAGTTCTAATTCCAGTTTTTTAAGAAATCTCCACACTGTTCTCCATAGCGGCTGTACTAGTTTGCATTCCCACCAACAGTGTAAGAGGGTTCCCTTTTCTCCACACCCTCTCCAGCATTTATTGCTTGTAGACTTTTGGATAGCAGCCATCCTGACTGGCGTGTAATGGTACCTCATTGTGGTTTTGATTTGCATTTCTCTGATAATGAGTGATGTTGAGCATCTTTTCATGTGTTTGTTAGCCATCTGTATGTCTTCTTATTGTAAAGTAATTAGCCTCCAACTAATAAAAATAAATGAAAAAAAAGAGTTTTTTTCTTGAGAATTTTGTGAAACACTGGAACACAGACAGTCCTTTTTTTCATAACCAGGTAACAAAGGGTGGTATACTGAGATAAAGGAGCTTTCTCCTAATTACCATGTGAGACTGTGGTTCCAGTGGAATGGGAGTTAAGTGTGGTACTGTTTTGGCATTCCACAGGTTTTAAACATGACTTTGATGGCCTTGGGCATCAAAAGGAGGATCTAGAGCAGAACTGGATAGAACTGGTCTCAAACTCATGGAAGCCCCCATGAAGTCACTGAGAAGTAACGGAGTAATACCAGAAGTAACTGAGAATCACTTTGAACAAAAGGTCTGAAGACTTGTGCTATGTGGGTATGTTGAAATTAGCCACTGAATTGTGAGTTATTGTGATTAATGTCAACTCATTTTCTCAAAAGTTATCGGGTACAGTGACAGTATATATACATGTCAGTCAGTGTTCCTAAGATAAGGGTCTCCACTAAAGCAACAAAGAAAAGCATAGCTAGAAAAATTATAGAGTGGGGCTTACATTATAGTGTTGAGGTTTCCTTCCTGGGCATGAGAAGGTGATTGATTAGTAACGGTGATAGGAGGGGTGAATGATTAGCAGTGGTAGCACAACCAGAAGGCTGCTGTGCTGTGAGGAAAGAGCTCTGAGCTTAAATGGAAAGCCAGAGCCCTGGAAGACTCACAGGGCATTTTTGACATCTCAGAGAACAGGAGGGTGGACCTCCACTTTGAGAAGAAGCAGTCACTTCTTTATACAAAGAAATAGTTTACCTCTTTTCATGGTCTCTAGAACAGAAATAACTTGAGATTTCCAGAGCCATGCTCAAACACCAGCAAGTATGAGTCAGTTTTTTCCATATCCCCAGTGCAGGAGGAGCAGAGGGTTCACCTGCTTATTCTAGTTTGTCATAGCATCTGATGAAATTGTGAGGGCTCCTGACTACCCAAAATGTCAGCTCACAAAGACACTACTACTCGGTCTCAGAGGACTTAGGGCTGCTTCTTGTTTGCTGTTAATTTTTATTTGTTTGGTGTTTTATTTGCCAGATATGGTGATCATCTTAAATCCAAGTTTTTGCTTATCCTTAGCAATGAAAGCCATCATTGAGAAGGACCCCCACATTATAAATTTAATTTTTAATGCTTCCCTTTTTGAAGTCTGGTGTTATAAGATTATCTACCACAAAAGGGAAAGGAGAATGGGGAAGAGGAAAAGAAATGGAGAAAGAGGAGAACAAGAAAAAATTTAGCAGAAAGACCATGTATAATTGTACCTGGAGGCCATAGAGAAATTTATCCCCAAATACTGCAGACTGGGTTATAAACTACTTTACAAGTTTTGACATTACGCATGCGAGTATGACTACACTTCTGAAGCAATATTTTTACATTTAAAATACCCTTTATTTGACATGGACTTTTTGTCAAACTAAAACTAATTATTATTTTTTTTAATCTAGAACTCTTTTAAATTTTGTTAAAGCCCTCATTTGACCACCACTTCAGAATTCCTTTAAAGAAATTCAATATGCAGAAAAAAACAGAATATTTGGTTTTCACTATTAACAGTGGCTTTAAAAGCTAAGGTGGGAGAATGGAAGGAAGCAGGATTTCTATAGTTGACTATTTGTAAGGTCCTGGTGAATTAGACCAGGTTAAACATGAAAACTTCCTTTAGTCATTCTAATCTAGCCTTTTTACATTCAGAGCAGAACCTTTGGCTAACCACAGAAACCCACATATTGTTTGTGATTTTGTAGCATCTAGGCACATTTAACCAATCATTTACTAATGATTCACAGAAAATGTTTTAGGTCATATCTAGGTATCTAAATGACTTGAGTTGTTCTAATAATTCATGTGGATAAACTTTCTATAACCTGGTAATCGGACTTTAAGCACCTAGCATACGTCTGGTGGTAGCAATGCTTCATTTACTATCTGGTTTGCCCTGTAGAGTGATCATTTGGACCATTTATCATTTCATTTATTCAACAACCATTTATTGAGCTATTGTGTACTCAGACATATGCCAGGTGCTTAAAGTCCAGATATAAATAACATGATTCCCATACTCTGAGCTTAAAGCCTGATTGAGAAAAGATGCTAATAGCTAATCTTTATGAAGTGCTCACTCTACAGCAACCACTGAACCATGCATTTATGCAATTTATCTCATTCAATTCTCACAATAACTCCAAGAAGTAAGAATCTTTATTTGAATTGTAGTTTGAGGCATACAAAGACTTTTCATAGGTAAATCATGCAAAAAATCAGCCCTGCAAGTTGAGAAAACTGCATGAGCATGGACAAGAAGGTGGAAGATAGCTGGCAAATTTGTGCAACTGTATCATCAGGTTCATGGAGGGAATGGGGGGAAAATCAAATAATTTGCTGACCAATATTACCCAGTTGATGGTAACTTAATCATATCTCTCATTATCATAATCATCATTCTCTCTTATTACATCTATTGCACTTTGTATTTATGAGCACTTTCTCACGCATCATCTAATTTGGTCATTTTGGCAGTTCTTTGAGGTTCCTAAATTCTCAAAGACTCTTGAGTGAGGTGAGTTCTTTGTCTCACTTTCTTAGATATGAAGGTAGTGTATCTCTGAAACCACATGTACTATCCTGCGTTGAACTCTGATCTTGAGCATAGACTAAGATTACCTTTAGACTACAAGCCATGGCTTTGAATGCATGGATTAGTCATTCAGCAGATTCAGTACAATGATCTAAGAAAATATAACCCCCCCACACACTTTTTTTGTAAACTGGCCATGTGATGGTGAAGGAAGGTGTTCTGACAAGCCTGAGGTGTCAATTTTTGGAGTCCTCCCCAGAGACCACTTTCAGCTACCTGTTATACACAATAGATGAACTGCTTCGCCCCACCAGCCTTATCTCCATGAATACAGACATAGAACTCACTCTCTCCAGTCCTCTAAATCTGATGTGAATGTCTATTCCAAATTGGCTGTCCTAAGCCACTCAGGACAGTAGGAAGTATTTAAATGTTCACCATGTATAGTGAACCAAAAATACAGGTGAATGAGACTGAACTCACAGCTGGGGGAAGAGGCAAAAGCGGATGACTTTCCATCACCTTGGCCAGAGACCTTGGGTGAGCTGACGTGCACCCTGCTTCATCACATCTCCGCTCCCACCTTGGTCATCACCTCGTTGTTGCACCAGGACTGTAAGCCATTGTGCACCACAGAGAGGAGAAAGGAGCAGGGGTAGGGTGGAGTGGAGGCGCAGAGCAAAAGAGAAACCAAGGAACATTTAAATGTTCCGGAAGACAAGGCAAATGGTTTCTCACTAGATTGTGAGCAACTCTAACATTAAGGAAACATATTCTATTTATTTTTATATTTCTCAGACCTAGTGAGGTATCAGACTAATAGTAGTAGCTGCTCATTAATATTTGTTGAGGGAATGATAATAAACTGTTGTGTACCTTTACTAACCTCACCTGCTGTTTCCTCCATGGATCAAGCTCCCAGTCTAAACTGCTGGCCCTTCCTGATGCCACTAGAATTGCCACTTCTAGTCTTGCTCCCCTTTGTGGACCCCAAGCTTTGCTTGCCGTTGGGGCCTGCTTGAGCCCCACACCTAGCCCTCTATTTCTGCTTCCTGCACTGGGGTTCTGACAACCCTTGTCAGGTAGCTTGTTTCAAAATTTCTCAGCTTTCCATTTAGTTATAATAAACCTCAAATTGTTCTGGAAAAATTGTAAGCACTTTTGGAAAACTGTGAAGCAAATGATTTTCATAACAACGAGAGACTCCACATGTGAGGCAGTGGTTTTATAAAAATTTTAGTTCTCATAAGTCCTGGCAAAAGAAATAAAAAATTTAGTTTTTAGTTTTTGGGTTTTTTTTTTTTTACTTTTATTGTAGTATAGTTGATTTGCAATATTTTGTTGATTTCTGCTATATACCAAAGAGAATTTGTTACGCATATACCCACTCTGTTTTAGATTCTTTTCCCTCATAGCTCATTACAGAGCATTGAGTAGAGTGCCCTGTGCTATACAGTAGGTCCTTATTAGTTATCTATTTTATATATAGTAGCGTGTACATGTCAATTTCAATCTCCCATTTGTCCCTTCCCTCCCGGGTAACTATAAGATTGTTTTTTATATCTGTGACTTGATCTTGCTTTGTAAATAAGTTCACTTGTACCATGTTCTTAGATTCCACATGTAAGTGATAACATATGGTGTTTGTCTTTGTCTGATTTACTTCACCAAGTATGACAATTTCTGTGTCCATCCATGTTGCTGCAAATGGCATTATTTCATTCATTCCTATGGCTAAAAAATTTAGTTTTTTGGAGGCAACTTGGCAGTATCTGTCCAAAAAAAATGTAAACACTTTCATCTAGTAATTTCAATTTCAGAAATCTAATTTACAGATACATAAGTGTGCAAGGGTGTAATTGTAAAATGCTTAGTTATACATTATTTGTGATTGTTACAAACAGAATCCAAGGTAAGGCCATTAACAAGGAAATTGGTAAATATATTATGATGTATCCATATTATAGAATATTATTCATCAAGTAAAAAGAATTAGGGAAAATCAGGATATATAGTTTTATGTTTAATATGCAAATAGTTGAATAATTTGCATAGTGTGATCAAATTGGTTTAAAAAAACCTCTATATAAGTGTATATATATGCATATATATGTGAGGATGGCATGGCAACCCACTCCAGTATTCTTTGCTGGAGAGTTCCCATGGACAGAGGAGCCTGGCAGAACTACAGTCCATGGGGTTGCAAAGAGTTGGACACAACTGAGCGACTAAGCACAGCACAGCAGTATTTATGCTACTGCATATATACACACATATAATATATATAATATATTATATGTATGTACACACTGACATATATGTATTTTCCATTTGTCTATACTTATATATATTGATATTTGAGTATATTTACATAAAGAAAGGTCTAGAAAGATACACACCAAATAGTTAAGAGGATATCTATGGAGAAAATAAATGGAATAGAATGATTTATGTAGTTAGCTGATCATCTACAGGTCTAATACATTCTCTTTTCTTCTGCCATTTTGGCCCATAGGAAGATGAAATGAAATATTGGTTACCTTAGTTTTATACTTCTTAGCATAGAAAAAAAAGCCTATGCCTTTTTTCTCCCCTCTGACCTGTGTGTGTGTGTGTGTCTGTGTATGTGTGAGTAAATTGAAATTATTGAGAAACTAATGGTGAATCTGAGGAGACAGATTAGTATTAGAGTTCATGTACCTATTTTTTCTCATTTCCCATGATTTTATCATCTTAGATAATATGCATAGCCAGGAGTAGATTAAAGATTTTTAAAATGTGAGTGACGTATAATTTCTGAAGGTGTTATGTTAGAATGCAGATGATTCCTTTCTCAAGTTCAAAGAAAGCCTTGAGCATAATGATAAGGTATAGGTTATTTGTTGCTTCCCCTTACAGTGCCCCTGCTCTCTTGTTATCTTGAATGGCAGAGATGTTTTAGCAGACCCAGGTATGAATGTCAGCTCCATCAGTCACCAAGCATGGGACTTGGGCCATTCGTTTAGTCTTTGAAAGCCTTCTACTGAGTGACACAATAGTATCCATCTGGTTGGGCTTTTGTGAGGGATACATGAGGTACCATGTAAGAGAATGCCTAGTCTACACTGCAGATGCATTAACTCAACTTTAAAGTTTACTTCATTTCTTGTCCTAAGTGCCAACTTTAGCCTTAGAAACCCCAGAGGAACCCAAACACAGTGTATCACTTGCATGGGTTCAGAGAGCAACATTCTGAGGAGCTAGCAGTTATACCAAAAAGAACACTGGGCTTAGTATATGTGCCCATAGATATGCAAAAATAAAATTATGAAAGCTTCAAGTGGGAAAATCCTGAGGCCACACACATTGCTTAATCTTTGTGCTAAATAACTTCAAGTCCCAGTGGGTGGCAAGAAACAACTATACACTCTTGCTAGCAACCCAATTGTCAAGGTGTATGTGAGTGCATGCAAATGCCCAGCGGACTGGGAAAGTGGATTGGAGCTGACCTGAAGAGATACTAAAAAATGGCTCTTTCCTGGAGTTCTCATTGCAGACCTCTGCAGTGTTTTGTTTTTTTTCTTTTGTTAATTAAAAAACTAAACTCCTGTCTCAATCCTATGATTTCCACAGTAAGCCTCACAAAAAACTGCAAAAAAGTCCTGAGGCCTCCTTAAACTAAGATTTTTAGAATTGCTTACTTTCCAAAACCAATGGGTGATAGAAACAGTAAAGGGAGATGGGTTTGTGCATGGATAGAAACACAGGTATAAAATTATTGCGTAATAGGACTTTTTGCAAGATCAGAGAATCTACAAGACATAAAAGCAATGATTCCAAATCAAAGCACTTTATTTGTCAAAGTAACTAAAACAGTTGTTTAAAGCGCACACACACACACATGAGCATGCACGCACACATACTGTTTTCTAAAGCGTGATATTTTTCTGCCTGAGCCTTTTCTTCTCACTTGGCAGCCCTGTTGTGTACACGATCTCTACAGGAATGCAGAAAAACCACCTGAGGGAGAAAATTACTAATCACTAAAAATTACTAATCACGCTCTCACACTAAACAAATCCCACCCGGAGGTTTTTAGTTACACGTCGGGATATGAGTTCTTTTTTTTTTTCCTCTCAGGTGAATGATACAAAGGCATACAAAATAAAAAAAGGAAGCATGTCACATCTTAATATGCATTAGCAGGGATATTTTTACATGATAGCATCTAGGTCTCAGTCCAAAATAAAGGCAAAGTAGACTGAAAGTCTCTAATGCCCACCACCAGGTCTCTCAGAAAGAAAAGAGATTGGAGAAAGAATCATACTTCCCACAGCATTGAATACAGCGCTATCATCCCCCGGCGGTGCCCCTATCATTTACTCCAACGTTCAGTGACCTTATTTCACAGGATATTCAGTTCACAAGCTCTTCAGGCTCCTGTCATGTATTATTACGTTAAATAGACCAGTGTGTTATTTATGGCAGCCCCCACCAATTTATATCATATTTTCATACTGTTTATCTTATACTTGTTTATCTTTTACTGTTTCTTTAGTCCACTGTAAATAGCCTAGGCCCATGTACCTACTTAGCTGATCAGAAGTTGAGTGTATCCAATTCAGTGGTCATATTACAAATGAGAAATTAGTAGAAGCAGTAGAATTCAGAGTTTCTTTCATTTGAGTGCCCCTTGGGTTCTTTTTGTTTCTTCTTCATTATTATTGTTTTGGCTGATTATAAAACATAACACCATTCATCGTTAAAAAAAAAATTTTTAAGCAAGTCAAAAGTGTTTAAAATATAAAATGAAAGTCTTTCTTTAATACCCTCTCTCTTCCAAAGACCATTATACACAAATAGATTCTTCATGTTTATAAATCTATGAATAAGTATAAATATATCCATCCAGCTGGAATAATACTAAACATATAGTTCTATGATTTACTTTTCACTTAACAATATATTTCAGATTCCTTTCTGTATCAACAAATACAGAGTTACATCTTCTTTTTGAACAGCCACTATTTATTCCATTTTGAGGTCATTTTATAATTCATTTAAATAATTTCCTATTAACAGGCATATAGCTTTTTCCCCATTTTTCAGTCTTTTTAATGAAGCTGAGATGAACAAGCTTATAGATATATCCTTAAATACTTTTCTAATTATCTCCTGAGAATAAATTTCTAGAAGAGGGATCACTTCACCAAAATGTATGACATTTTTCATTTTGAAATATACTGAGAATGTAACTTGTGGGAAAAGCTGATTCAAGATAACTGCACTCTTATAAACACTACATAGGATCAATATTTTTTATCTTTGCCAATATGATAGATTATGATAAAATACAATATTCTTTCAGGTGCATTTCTTAGACAGTGAAAGAGTATTTTCAAATGACTATTTCATTAATATAATGAAATTAAAATTTTAAGGTTAAAATATTTCACTTGCTACTTTGCAGATTGAAACTACCCTCTTTATTACTGACTACTATTCACTTATTGTAGCATTGAAAAATCATTTCCATTTTGTAGATAAAAAGCTGAGTCCAAAAAAAATGTTAGTAGATGACTAAAAGGAAATAAATAGTTGCAAGCCTCCTAATGCTAACATTCCTTCTGGAAAACAAAAGCAAAAACAAACAGAGCAACAAATGGGGCATACTCTGTGCTCTAAACAGAAAGTAGAAAGCAGAAATATTAAGTGACTCACATTTATCCCCATTCTGATCTAAGTCATATAGAGTCCAATTGCATATACAACAAAAAAACAGGGGTTTCCCAGGTAGCTCTAGTGGTAAAGAAGCCACCTGCCAATGCAGGAAACAACAAAAAACATTCTGATAAAATATTTGAGTTTGTGTTTCCAAACTCCAAAAACTAAAGCCCTTGTTTTGCCTGCTGCACCAACACCTAAAATACCAACTGCAACTGTGTGCTATGTTCAGTTCTTCTTGAGTGTGTGGCAAAAATATTGAAATTGGTTATATTCTGGTTTGAGAAGAAAAAAAAAGTGATTCAACCCCAAATAAAAATTAGCTCCATCTGGGGACAGTCTACCTCTGATCCTTGTCTCTAAGAGTGCGTGGGGTTAATTAAATGGAGTCTCTCAATCTTTCATTTTCTATCATAGTGTCAAGGAGGAAGAGCCACCTGAAAAAGAAAATGTAGAAAGGGTACACCTCAGAGAGACAGGAAGAAGGAGCGGCTTGGTAGGCGTGTATGTGCACATGCACACATGTTAAAATTCTGCTTCCCTATGACATTTGGCTTTCTATTTTGGCACTCAGAGTAATTAAGCAACATCGGCTAAACACCCTGGCAGAGGTGTTCCCTTCCCTCGTCCCAGCCCCCACCTCCATCTGTCTGGGCTCTGTATTTTCCTCTCTGCTTGGAGGCTTCTTGAGGCCTCCCAGTTACAACCTGTGTGGTAAAACCAGCCTTCCCTCAAGATCACTGGCCCTGCAACAGTGCACAGGTGTGTCAAGGAGCAATCTCGGCATTCTTGTTTTTCACTTAAGCAGAAACAAAACAAAAAAGCAGAAGAGTAAGTTTTACCCAGGAGCAAACACGTGACAGAGAGAACTGAGGTTAGGCCGTGTAAGCTAGAACCATCTTTAGATAAATGGTGCTGGAGGGTTCCTAGTGCTGTAATTGAGATCAAAATAAACTTAAAAGTAAACAGCTACAAAGACACAGAAATCTGACTTTTATGGGAGAGTACCACTTCATTTTAGTTGCTATGGAAGTGGCAAGTCTCTGGTAAATACGATCATACTATTGGAGAGGAAGAGACTAGAATTGACATGTACTGAGGACACCTACTATGTGCCAAATAGTATTTATGCCAAGACTTTAGGTGTTTTTCTTGGAAAGTTGCGCTTTGTGTCTAAGGTACAGAGTTTATGAATCTGTAAAAATAAGTCTCTCTCATTTTTCCAGGATGCTCTCTCTCTTCCCTGGCAGTCTAGTGGTTAGGATTCTGTGCTTTCTGTTCTGTGGCCTGTGTACAATCCCTGGTTGGGGAACTGAGATTTTACAAGCTACCAGGCACAGGCCAAGGTTACAAAGAAAAAAAAGGATCTCTCTAGTTTCTTCTCCTGTTACTCACCAGTTTGCTGACAGTTCTTGATACTTCAAGTCTTCCAGTCTGCTTTCAGTCTGGAAACATTTCTCAAATCCTGGCTCTCATATACACATGCATACACATGATGATAATAAATATGAAAATGCTGTACTCTTAGGAGAACACCCACAAATCCAGGGATCACCAAGCCCTATAGAAGTAATGCGTAAATCTAAGGGGATAATAACTACAATATTATGTCACATTGAAGGAAGACATATTAAAATCCTTAAAGAGGAAAATTTTTAAGAGTACTGCAAGATTCTTCCTCCCTCCCTCTCTCTCTCTCTCTTCATCTCTCACTCTCTTTTATTCTCTTGCACGCCTTCTTTCCTTCTGAAGGGCTGACTCCCATGTTACAATAATATTTCCACAACCTTCGGCAATTGAAACCCTGTCCTCAGCTCCAGTGTATTACTTATTCTTTGGGTTAAGTTTTCTCAGGCATTGGCATGACAAAACATCAAAAATCACAGAGAAAAAGCCAGAGCAATTAATTTTTCTTATGTCTACAAGAAAAAAATTTTAAGTAAATAATCTTAGCCAACTTGATGAATAACAAAGTATTATAGAAGCTTCCCATTCAAGGGAAACTTATAGGTTTTGCTTCTGAATTGTTATCCCTGAATATAGAGATGCTGATAGCAAAACTGATATAAAACCACTTCTGGTAGAAATGTTCTCTTCCTACCTGAACTTTTGCTGCCTGCACATGTTAGGAAAGAGGAGGTGGCCTTAGCTCAAAGGTGGAAAATTGAGTGTAAACCTACAGGTTTCCAGGATGCTGCTGCCAACTAATGACAGATAGCCTGAATGTGGTCCTCCTCAGCCCTCGGAGCTGCTGCTGAACCGTGACAGGCCATAGAACTGAGCAGAATCAGGGAGAGGGGAGAAAAAAGGGCATGGTATTGTGGTTAGGAGCACAAGCACTCAAACTACTTGGGTTCAGATCCCAGCTCAGCAACTTATAAACACTTGGGCAAGTTATTTAACGTCTTTAAGTTACCATCTCTTCTGAAAATGAGCACAGGAATAGGACCTTTTTCATGAGCTTGCTGCTATAATAAAATGAGACACTACCTGTAGCACACGTAGCTGCTCGGTGCCAGAGTCAGTGCTTGATGGAAAGCCGCAGTTGGCATTACCATCCAGTGTGCACCTCTGCCACCTACCAGCTCTACTATTGCCAAGCCCAACTGATTTAGAGAAAGCAGTTGGTTTCACACTCAGCCCAGCCACACCAGCTCTATTCACCCTACCTTCGCTTTACCCGAGCCCTGCCCTTCCCCGCCCTGCTTCCCCAGCCACCCTGGGTAAGTCTCGGTGGAAGGTTCCAAACCAGCCAGTCCTGAACACTGGTCTAACTGGATAGTGAGGCCAAGGTTCAAAAGCAAAGCCTTGACCCACAAACCACGGAAGAAAACTGCGGCCACTGCCAGCAAAAGTCAGGGGCTTTCAAACTAAGAAAAAGAGAAGTGGAAGAAATAACTGGTCCCCAACCAGCTCATTCCAGGCAACTAAGTAAGAAGTTTATTGGGGCTCTATTCTCAACAACCCCAACAAATGAAAACAGAGTTCCACATAAGGGTAGAAGGGAGCAAAGGCAAAGCAAGGTGTCCAGGTCATCTGCTCTAGCGTTCCTAAGACAGAGAGGGTGGCTGTGCTCACTGACTCTCCTCATTTTACCATGTAGGATGGAGTGGGATCTCTGAATTCATTGCAGGGAGGTGGGGTAGGAGCACATAAGAGAAGAGACAGAAGAATACCGGGATGTGTCCAGGAGATGGCGAACCAGCTAATGGGGAATCTCAACACTGTGTGGGAGGAAGAACAGAGAAAAGATTTTCAAAGTGTTTATCCTACAAAAGAGGTATCTCAGATATGATACCAGCTTTCTCCAAATTGTTGGCATTTTCCCAGCTAGGCCAACTTTGTCTCTAGTTCCAAAGGGCAGAGCTAGGCTTGTGTGGAGCTCACAGACAGGCAAATTTCAGCAAAATGTAAGGAAGGCATGTCCAGCGCACCTCCAAAGTTGAGCTATCCTGGCAGTTGTCTAGGAGATGGGGGAACTCTTACCGGCGTGATTCCTGCACTGAGTAAGGGGAGAAGGTGAGGGGAGTGGTAAAGTGACCTCTGGCTCCGGAAGTCCCTTCCCATTCTATAATACACGGTAAAGTGGGGAGAGTCAATGAGCACAGCCACAGCCACCTTTCTTCAGAATTAATACCAATTTGTGTTTTCTCTCCTCCTCCCACCACTTGATTATTTTCCTAAATAAGTAAATGGGACATAATTTGTTTCTAACCCTCAGATTCAATAACATTTAGAGGCTGGTTATTAACTCACTGAAAACACTGGATTACTTCTCTCTCTCTCTTTCTCGCTCTCTCTCTAATGTGTCAGAAACAAAAAAAAAATGAAAAAATAATTTTTAAAACATATTTTTAAAAGATCAAGATACAAAAAATAAAATAAAATAAAAGATCAAGATTCAACTACATATTTTTTTTAATTTTCCATATAAGAAACAAATCTAAAAGGCATATACTCTGGAAAATGATAAAGTTGGAAACACATGGGACAAAAGGATAGTGTCTTAATATATAAAGAGTTCATATAAACCAATATGGAGATAATCCTTGCAATAGAAAAGAATTCAAAGGGCAAAAATAGAAAATATTCAAAATAGTATATATTTATATTGAGATATATATTAAGCTACATATGTAGATATATATACATAAATATCCAACAAATATATGGGAAAATGTTCACATTAACAAGTAATGAAATGCCAGTTAAAACAATAATGAGATGGGCTGTTATGCCTATCATACTAATTTCTAGGTTTTTTTTAATCAAATATCTAAACAGTTCTAGATCCCCATTTTGTGTGTGTGTGTAATAGACACAATGAATTTTATACACAAGGGTGTTTGCTTCAGGGGGAGAGGCTTTCTGACCTCCTTCCTAACCTCTCTTTAGACAGAAATGATTGTCAAGAGAGAAGTACAATCATAGCATGATTACTCATTTTAGATGAGTTCAGTGGTCAGACCCTCTTCTGGTCTTTAGTTGTAGTAAAGACCAGAAGCTGCCACAATTTTTGCAGAGATATTTCTTATAAGGAAACAGTGGATATTTTATTTGCTGAAATATAAAATTTATCTTTCTGAGAAAGGTGCAGACAGATCTTGGTGAGACATATATAAAATAGTAGATAAAAGTCATGACTTGCTACTTCCATATCTTTGCAAGAAAGATGTAAATATAATTAAATGTATGGTAACTGACTGGGCCCTTTAGGACTATAACAGGAAATCTAGCCGAGGGTCTCTGAAAACACAATTTCCAGTAGCTACTTTCTCTTGTGTATTGCTTATAATATAAATAGAATTTTTTTTAAACACAAAAATTCTATTTTGATGTCTGTGAAAAATTATGTGAAACATTTTGTTTAGGAAAACGTCTAAGCTCTAACTAAAACGGAGTCCCTGACTATCTTAAAACTTAATGTTATTGTCCCCTTTGCTGAAAAAAATTCAAGAGAAACTGAGAAAAAACTTTGTAATGAAGAAGGCATGGAAATAAAGGTTAGCAATCTTCTCTGAAGAAGGTATAACTGGAATAGAGGAACTAAGATAAAGGTCAAAAAGGCAGATATGGCAGGGTTGTGTTTTTTTTTTAATGAAGAAAGAAATATATACAAAAAAGGCTAAAACAATCTTGAGAAAGAAAAGCAAAGCTGGAGATATCATGTTCCATGATTTCAAACTATACTAAAAAGCTATAATAATTAAAACCATATGGGACTGGCACAAAAAACAGACACATACAGACCAGTAGAATAGAAGTGAGAGCCCAGAAATAAACCCACAGATATATGGGGAATTACTTTATGACAAAGAAGCAAAGAACATACAATGGAGAAAAGATTCTCCCTTCAATAAATGGTGTTGAGAAAATTTGACAACCATATGCAAAAAAAAAAAAAACACAAATGCAACTAGACTACTATCTTACACCATACACAAAAACTAATTCAAAATGGATTACAGACTTGAATATAAGACCTGGAACTATAAAATTCCCAGAAGAAAATATTGGCAGTAACCCCCATTGACATAGGTCCTAGGGATATTTTTGCAGCTCTGACTCCAAAGGCAAGGGAAACAAAAGCAAAAATAAATAGACTATATCAACCTAAAAATATTCTGCACAGCAGGGGAAACCATCATCAAAATGAAAAGGCAACCTACTGAATGGGATAAGACATTTTAAAATAGTATGTCTATAAAGGATTAATATCCAAAATACCTAAAGAATGCCTACAACTCAAAAATTTTTTAAAAAATCTCAATTAAAAATGGGCAGAGGATCTGAATAGACAATTTTCCAAAGAAGACATACAGATGAACAACAGGCACAGGAAAAGATGTTCAACATGACTAATTATTGGGCTTCCCTGGTGGCTCAGAGATTAAAGCGTCTGCCTCCAATGCAGGATTATTAAGGAAATGCAAATCAAAACCACAGTGAGAGATTACTTCACCCCTGTTGGAATGGTTACTATTGAAAGGACAAGAAATAACAAGTGTTGGAGAGGACACAGACAAAGCAGAATCTTGTTTCTCATTGTTCGTGAGACTGTAAATTGGTACAGCCACTGTGGACAACAGTATGGAGCTTCCTCAAGAAGTTAAGAATAAAAGTATCATATGATCAAACTGGTGGCTCAGTGGTAAAGAATCTGCCTGTCAATGCTGAAAACATAGGTTCAACCCCTGGGTTGGGAAGATTCCCTGGAAAAGGAAATGGCATCCCACTCCAGTATTCTTGCCTGCAAAATCCCATGGACAGAATAGTCTGGTAGGCTCCAGTCCATGGGGTCACAAAAGAGTTGGACATGACTTAGCAACTAAACAACAGCAACATGATCAAACTATTCCATTTCAGGGTACTTATTAAAGAACAGAGAAACACTAACTCAAAAAGTTATATGCACCCCTATGCTCAATGCAGCATTAGTTACAATAGCCATGACATGGAAAAATGTAAATGTTTATCAATGGATAAATGGGTAAAGAAGATGTGCTGTATATACACAATGGAATACTGCTTGGTCATAAAAAAGAATGACCATTTGTGACAACATAGATGGACCCTGAATGTATTATGCTAAGTGAAATAAGTCAAACGGAGAAAGATAAATACCATGTGATTTCATTTATACATGGAATCTGAGGAAAACAAAACAAATGAAAGAATGAAATAAAATAAAAATGAACTCATAGATACAGAGATCAGACTACCAGAGGGCAAAGGAGATGGATGTGGGGAAAATGGGCAAAGGGAATCAACTGTATGGTGATGAGTGGGTATCTAGAATTGTGGTGCTGATCATTTGTGTATACAGATGTCAAATTATAATGCTGTACATCTGCAACTTACACAATTTTAAAATGTTAAAAAGGAAAATAGAAGTAAGGATAGGAAAGCTAGAAAGAATAGAATAGAGAGGGGTGGAATTCAGTACAGTTAGCTGTAGGAGCATCTTTCTTAGAGCTCCTCTCTGATCAATTAATCTTCGAGATGTCCATCTCCTTAAAGGGAGGGAAACGGACCACTTTTTTAAAATGTTCCTCCAACAATCATTGTTTATTGAATCTTGTTGATTGGAAGTGAACTGAGAACATTAAAGTTGTCTTTGTTTTTATTTTTAAGTTTTAATAACTTCTTGTTATTAATTTTAGAAAAGTGAGAGAATACAGAGGAAGCAAAGGCACTAAAATAAAATCCACTTTTACCCACCTCTCACAGATAACACTGTTAGGCTTAGATATAAAGCTTTCCATCTTTTTCTGTTGTTTTTGTTTACAAAATAAGGGCTGAAACCAATGAAAAATATCTGACGATTGTACAATACTATTTCAGATAAAATTTTTGAAAAGGAAGGTAGAAGCCATTTGATGTTTTCTAGATTATTTCAATAGTATGAAAGTTTCAATTCACTGTTTCCTTAAAAAACAAAGGGGGTGAGAGGAATAAATGCTGATTTTGTCAAGAGGTAGCTTAAGGGGATAGATAGCCAAAACAAAAAAAGAGAAGAAAGAAAGAAATTTGCGTAAATCCAGAAATTCAATCAATTACTTTGAATAAGCAATGAATATAATATATAACGAATATATTTAAAATAGCATATTATTTGTATAAACCAAATGTATAATTGGTTAAGCAAAGGCCATTACTTCACAGAGTTTTCAGGGTAACAATTTTCATTTCAATCATTTTTAGAGACTGTACTGCATCCTAATACTTTTTTCCAAACCAGTCAAAGGTCATCAGGACAAACATCCCAAAAAATGATATCTAAACTGAGACCCTGAGGATATGTAGAGAGATGTGAGCAAGCTCACAGGTGGGTCTGGGGCTATGTAATAAAGCAGAAGTAAAAGGAATAGTGTGTTTGAGAGGGAAGAGATCACATCATATTCAAAAACCTTAAAGGGTACCGGATGGGTGATTGAGGGGTTCCAGGATGAGGATATGAGGCTGGAAGGTGAGTCAGGTCAGGTACATGCACACCTAGCCCCTCACCAGGCCTGCCACAGCATTGTTCCATGGGAAATACTAGTCATAGAAGTCATTTCTTTGTGCATTTTAGGGAATATAATATTTATAGGGAAAGCCCCTGATGTGGAGCCTTCTACATTGTAGCACTCAACACAAAGCTTACCATTCCACAAATGTGTGCCTCCTGCAAATTCTATCAAGTTGGTCAAAATCAATTAGCAGGCGTCATAGATAGCCAGCACTACTACAGCACTTACTATGTTCCACTAGTGTGCTAAGAGCTGTGCATGAATTGACTCTAATCTTCACAATAATGTGAGATAGATGCTATTATTAGCCCCATTTTACTGGGGCTAATCTTACTGATTAGAAAACCGGGACACAGAGAAGTTAAGTAACTTGGCCAAAGACACAAAGCTGGCAAGTGGCAGAGGCAGGCAATTTGGCCCCAGCAACCTTGCTTTTAAGGATAACCCCACAAATCCTCTTCATGGGCATTAAGTGCCTTCTATATGGCCTGCACTTTGCATCAGTGTGTATCAAAGCCATGTGGGGAATGTGCCCAGATGACAAGAAACCTCTGTCAGCATTCTACTACAGGAGACAAAACTCCACACCAAGACCTTTAGCCAAATAGCACAGTAATTCATCAATAGGTGTGCCTTTTTCAATGACAGTGAAGTATTACCAATTCCCTCTGGTATTTGTACAATGCATTGTTATTTATGAAGCAACCCTGTGTTGTCTTGAGGTCATGGCTGTCACAACAACCCTGTGAAGCCAGAAAGACAAGATTCTCCTAAGAATCAGACTTTGAGGAAGGAAGTGACTGCCAGTTGTAGCAGCAGGGGACCCTGACTCATGGCAGAGGCCCTAAGAAGGCTCACAACACCTGCCCTAGCCTTCGGCTGGAATCTTGGCTTGTTCAGTTTTAGCTACTTAATTGCTAGTTACATGACCTCTCTGCCTCAATTCCTCACCTTGAAAATGGGAATAATGCTATCTGCAATATACAGTTGTTGGGAAGACTCAGTGAGGCAGCAGAGAACAAAGGTCACTCAACAAATTTTATGTTTCCTTTCTTCTGTACTACATGCTCATGAAGAAAGTGTATGCCACATTCATTCTTTAAATTGAATCATCATTTAGATGCATATAAAGAACAAATGCTGTGGCATGAATGTTCAACAGCCCCCTCCTTTCTCTCCCACCGTCATTTTCATAAATTCTTATTTTCTGTTTGCTGTTTTCTTAAGGTAGATCACTTAAAGTATAGCCTCCAGGAAGTGTGTAGGTAGGAGAGTTGAGAGCCCAGATTCCCCCACTGTATTTCTGAAGGCAGCAAAGTAACTGTGGCTGGCTCAAATCCGCTATCCAGAAATAGCCAGAGAAGGAAGGGGCCTCCTCCAGGACCCCTCCTCAGTGTAGCACCAGACCTTTGACTTCAGGTAGTGTAGCCCATCCCAACATGCAGCCCATCAGATCACACTCTGTTCTTCTCCAGGTGTCCCCAGAAACATAAAGGTAGGCATATGGGGTAAGACGCTCCCCCCAAGTCCAAACCCCCCAGGGCAAACATAGCCATCCAGCCACCGGCCCTGGGGCCTCATTCCGGCAGCGGCAGCTGCAGAAGCGTGTGTCTATGTTCCCCTGCTGAAGTAACTGGCAGAAAACACTGGGAATTGAGGAAATTCACTATCACCTCAAAAAATATATAAGGAAAAAAATATGTCATGCTTTTTGTGAAATAATTTCAGAAGCTGAAATGTCTGAGGGAGAAAATGAATCTCTGAATAGAACCCTGTAGCGGGGAGAGAATGGAGGGAAAAGGCCGAATTTTGAAAATAAGAACACTTCTTTTCTTTCTTTAAACACTGCCTGTTCAAGTAAGAATAAGCAGTCTCCAACAGCACCCTCCCCTTGGCTCTTCCTAGGGCTTCTAAATCCTGGGAGGAAGAAATGGTGTGGTTTGTTTTGCATCTTTCTGCTGTTTTTTGTGGCATTTGATTGCCCTGGTGGTGTTTACCTCACAAATGCAGCCTAGTTCAGGTCAGAGGGGAGGAAAGCCAATGAAAAGAACTCCACAGGCTAGAAGGTGAGCAGGCTGGATACCAAACAGTGGTAGCCTTTTCAGAGGCAATCAATAAGAAGTAGCCATAGCTGTGGCTGCAGAGGATGCAGTTCATTGAGGGATGGTTAGACTTGGCACAAGGGACAGCCAACCTCGGTTAAGGACAAGGACTTCATTATCTTAGCAGGTGGGCCCAAGAATAGGTAGCCTTCTTTGCCCTTGCCTCAACTGCAGCTCAGTTCACCCTGCTTTGAAGGAGTCAGAGAAGAACATCACTTACAAAAAGACCTGGAAGATTTGTATTGGGCTATCCTCCCACATTTCATCCTCCCCCACCCTGCATCCACAGCTTTCTAAAGCTCTGTTCTTTAAATCCCACTCTTTCCAAGAGGCTTTTTCACATCCTCCAGGTCAGAAGATCCTTTTGGGCCTCTCTTATCAAGCTGTTTCAATTCATTAGTAGCAATTCACGACGCTATATTATCGGTTTCTTTTGCTTGTCTCTCTCCTCTCCTTGGCTCTCACTTCCTTGAGAGCAAGAACTGGCTTGTTCACTGTTGTATCCCTGCACCACGCTAGAGACATGCAATCATTACTGGTTGAAGGTTGAAATCTGATAAAAAAAGAAGAGAGAGTTGTTAGATACATACTTACTAGGGTGATGCCCTCAGTAGTTACTACCCAAAACCCATCCCCATTCATTAATTTCCCTAGAATACTTTGGCTCATTCACATGAAAGGAAAATATTAACATATGAATTTGATTATGAGCTAATTATAGGCTTTGGTGCCAGAACAGATCTGGTTTTGATTCCTGGTTCTACCAACACATACTATCTATACAGACTCAGACAATATTTTTTAACTTTTTTGTACTAACTCTCTCACTTGCAAAATGGTAATAAGAAGCTAAAATTCATAGAACCAACACAGAGAACAAATGAAATCATCATGTGACAGGTGTTATATGAAGTGATAACCCATGCATTGCCTTGTCTGTTAGTTTTCCACACCTGGGCTCTTCTGCCGCGGTCTTAAAATGAGACCCTGCCTCGACTGTACCCCAGCCTTGAATGCAGCCTCCCATTTGTCACTGCCTAGTGCACACTAAGTAAATTTTTTATTTTACTTTTCCAAAGGCTTAGCTTCTAAAAAACAATAGATTTGGGAAGATTACAGGCTGGGTGGGCCCTCTTTCTAGTTCCTCCCCTTCTGCCTCCAAGCCCTTCAGAAACAAGAGAGTCTACAGGCTGGAAGAAGTGAAGAGAGCAAGTTATATGCTGATTTAGAAGTCAAGATCCTGCATCCTTAGGCCGTCTCAGTAAGGAGAGGCACTGCTGGAGGAGGGAGGGTAAGTTTCAGGATGCCTGAAGTGAGGGGACTTGAATCTCACTTACTCTGACAAAGTCTGCTATCAGAGGTCTCAAGGCTGAATTAGGACACACTGCAAGAAAGATACAGCATGTACAATCCCCAGGGGGAGCTAATGAGAAACAATTATTTCTTAAGAGATTGCCATCCTGGAGAAGGACATGCCCAGAGACCAAGCCAAGCAGCTAGATCTCATGGGAAATGGAGCGAGATTTTAACAGGTCAGGATCAAGAAAAGTATACCTTCCTCTCCTCCACATCTACAGCAGCATACTCACAAATCTCTGCAGCTTTGAGGATTAACATCAGAAAGAAAGAGAAGAAGGGAAGTCCAGATTTGCATGAGAGTAAAAATGAAATGACTAATGTAATTACTGAAGGGACTGAGTTGACATAGCTACAACTGGACTAAATTTTTTATGTCCAAAAAATGTTTAAGATAATGTTAAAATTCACTTATGGAAAAGCAGTTATATTCTTGTTTTTTGTGGGCCTTGAAACTCATACTCACAACGAGTAAAAGCACCTAAAAATGGCACCTAGGATATAGAGGACTTTCAAGAGACTAGCTTCTGTAGCCTACATTACCTTAATTTTTCACACAAATACTCTCTTTTTCAACTCTGTGCTATTTGTACCTTGACTAAGGGAACCAGTTAGCTTTACTTCTGGAATGCAAATAAATAAATCAACAATAATTACAATACCCAACAATTGTAAAAGGAGAACACTGTCCTTCCAGGAAGTGATGTTGTAACTGGTAAAACAAGGGATATATGTCATTACCCTCATGCATATTAAAAAGCAGAGACATTACTTTGCCAACAAAGGTCCATCTAGTCAAAGCTATGGTTTTTCCAGGAGTCATGTATAGATGTGAGAGTTGGACCATACAGAAAGCTGAGTGCCAAAGAATTGATGCTTTTGACCTGTGGTGTTGGAGAAGACTCTTGAGAGTCCCTTGGACTGCAAGGAGATCCAAACAGTCCATCCTAAAGGAGATCAGTTCAGTTTAGTCACTCAGTCGTGTCCGACTCTTTGCAACCCCATGAACCACAGCACACCAGGCCTACCTGTCCATCACCAACTGCCGGAGTCTACCCAAAGCCATGTCCACTGAGTCAGTGATGCCATCCAACCATCTCATCCTCTGTCATCCCCTTCTCCTCCTGCCCTCAATCTTTCCCAGCATCAAGGTCTTTTAAAATGTGTCAGCTCTTCGCATCAGGTGGTCAGTGTTGGAGTTTCAGCTTCAACATCAGTCCTTCCAATGAACACCCAGGATTGATCTCCTTTTGGATGGACTGGTTGGATCTCCTTGCAGTCCAAGGGACTCTCAAGAGTCTTCTCCAACACCATAGTTCAAAAGTATCAACTTTTCAGCATTCAGCTTTCTTTATAGTCCAACTCTCACATCCATACATGACTACTGGAAAAACCATAGCCTTGACTAGTTGGACCTTTATTGACAAACTAATGTCTCTGCTTTTCAATATACTGTATAGGTTGGTCATAACTTTCCTCCCAAGGAGTAAGTATCCTTTAATTTCATGGCTACAATCACCATCTGCAGTGATTTTGGAGCCCAGAAAAATAAAGTCAGCCACTGTTTCCACTGTTTCCCCATCTATTTGCCATGAAGTGATGGGACCAGATGCCATAATCTTAGTTTTCTGAATGTTGAGCTATAAGCCAACTTTTTCACTCTCCTCTTTCACTTTCATCAAGAGGCTCTTTAGTTCTTCACTTTCTGCCATAAGGGTGGTGTCATCTGCATATCTGAGGTTATTGATATTTCTCCCAGTAATCTTGATTCCAGCTTGTGCTTCATCCAGCCCAGCATTTCTCATGATGTACTCTGCATATAAGTTAAATAAGCATGGTGACAATATACAGCCTTGATGTACTCCTTTTCCTATTCGGAACCAGTCTGTTGTTCTATGTCCAGTTCTAACTGTTGCTTCCTTACCTGCATACAGGTTTCTCAAGAGACATGTCAGGTGGTCTGGTATTCCCATCTCCTTCAGAATTTTCCACAGTTTATTATGATCCACACAGTCAAAGGCTTTGGTATAGTCAATAAAGCAGAAATAGATGTTTTTCTGGAACTCTCTTGCTTTTTCGATGATCCAAAGGATGTTGGCAATTTGATCTCTGGTTCCTCTGCCTTTTCTAAAACCAGCTTGAACATCTGCAAGTTCACGGTTCATGTATTGCTGAAGCCTGGGTTGGAGAATTTTGAGCATTACTTTACTAGTGTGTGAGATGAGTGCAATTGTGTGGTAGTTTGAGCATTCTTTGGCATTGCCTTTCTTTGCGATTGGAATGAAAGCTGACCTTTTCCAGTCAGCTGGAAACTGCTGAGTTTGTGGCCACTGCTGAGTTTTCCAAATTTGCTAGCAAATTGACTGCAGCACTTTCACGGCATCACCTTTTAGGATTTGAAATAGCTCAACTGGAATTCCATCACCTCCAGTAGCTTTGTTCGTAGTGATACTTCCTAAGACCCACTTGACTTCCCATTCCAGGATGTCTGGCTCTAGGTGAGTGATCACACCATTGTGGTTATCTGGGTCATGAAGACCTTTTTTATATAGTTCTTCTGTGTATTGTTGCCACCTCTTCTTAATATCTTCTGCTTCTGTTAGGTCCATACCATTTCTGTCCTTTATTGTGCCCATCTTTGCATGAAATGTTCCCTTGGTATCTCTAATTTTCTTAAAGAGACCTCTAGTCTTTCCCCTTCTATTGTTTTCCTCTATTTCTTTGCATTGTCCGCTTAAGAAGGCTTTCTTGTCTCCCCTTGTTATTCTCTGGAACTCTGCATCCAAATGTGTTTATTTTTTCCTTTCTCCTTTGCTTTTCACTTGTCTTCTTTTCTGAGCTATTTGTAAGGCCTCCTCAGACAACTACTTTCCCTTCTTGCATTTCTTTTTCTTGGGGATGGTTTTGGTCACTGCCTCCTGTACTATGTTGCAAACCTCCACCCATAGTTCTTCAGGTTCTCTGTCTATCAGATTTAGTCCCTTGAATCTATTCATCACCTCCACTGTATACTCATAAGGGATTTGATCTAGATCATACCTGAATGGCCCAGTGGTTTTGCCTGCTTTCTTCAATTTGAGCCTGAATTTTACAAAAAGGAGCTGATGATCTGAGCTACGGTCAGCTCCAGGTCATTTTTGCTGACTGTATAGAGCTTCTCCCATCATCTCCTAGACCCCTACATTGACATTATATTATTAGACTTATTTGGGGTGGACTTTTTTTTTTCTTTGTGAGGAGAGAGATTTTGCCTGTTTGATCCCTATTATAACCCCAGTACCTCAAAAATTCCTGGAACATAGTAAGAGGTTATCTGTTGGATGAATGAAAATAAAATCTGTGTAGTTTGCTTCAGTCCGTGTCTCTTCAGGTGGCTCTGGTCCATTTCAACAGGAAAACTGAGATTGCTTTCTGGGCCCCAAAGATACTGATGATGGACATGTTTGATCTGAATGAAGCAAAACCTCCCAACTTCAGCTAATTATAAGAAGCCATTATAATTAGCTCATTGTTAAATTAATCAGTAAGCTTTTGCTACCTCAGGAGTAAAGCCTTCCCCAAATGATTTTGGCACCACTGATAAGCCCATGGGCAGTGAGCGATATTTAACTACCACCAGGTGTTCAAGAAAATAGGTCATTTGGTTAAGATGTTGGTTAAATGTATTAGTGAGAGTAAGCCAGATTTCAGACTGCAGTTATTTTTATAGCCAAATACATTCTACATACTTCACACTATGACAATAGGGAATTTTCTGGAATAATAACAATATTCTTAATTATAATAGTGATCACATAGCTGAATAAATTTATCAAAATTCATTGAATATTAAACTTAAGACCTGTGCAGTTAACTGCATGTATATTTAACCTCAGTTTTTTGAAGCATGGCCCTAAATTGTTTATAATCTCATTGTACATGACCCATGTTAAGAAAACCCAGTTTGCAGGAGAAATGTATATGTTTATAGATGACTCTATCAGTTATGGAAGAGATATATGTCTATTATAAGAACAACCTTTGGAACTTTTTTTTTGTTTGAAAGTTTCTAATTAAAAGGCATTGGACTAATATTTCCCATTATCATCATTGGAATTTTTTATAGTTTTAATAAAATCATCTTGAAACTATGTGTGTTGTCCTAATAAGATAAAAAATACAAAACAATAGGTAGCAAAAACTATCCCCACATATCTAAGTATTATCCTAGCAGCACAGTCTTAATTGGAGGCAAATTTTACTTGAATACTTTCCAGTTGGAGAAGGAAACGGCAACCCACTCCAGTATTCTTGCCTGGAAAATCCCATGCAGGGAGAAGCCTGGCAGACAACAGGGCCTAGGGTCTCAAGAGTCGAACACAACTTAGTGACTAAACCACCACCACCACTATTACTAATAAAATGATTACTGAAAACAATTTGTGACTTTTAAAAAAAAAAAAAAAAATACTTTCCAGTTGCAGGGAGAATTTGCATAGCAAAGAGATAAATGCTTTATTTGGGCTTCCCTGGTGGCTCAGCAGTAAAAGAAGCTGCCTGCAATGCAGAAAATGCAGGAAAGGAAGGTTTGATCCCTGGGTGGGGAAGATCCCCTGGAAGAGGAAATGGCAACCTACTCCAGTATTCTTGCCTGGAAAATTCCATGGACAGAGGAACCTGGTGGTCTACAGTCCTTGGGGTCACAAAAGACTCAGACACGACTAAGCAACTGAAAACATACACAAATGCTTTAATTGGAATTAATCCAAATTTGAAACCCCCATTCCTTAAAGGTGGAACTAAAGAGACTTGCAGGTAATTAGCATGCTCATTAACCCAAAGGGGACCACAAGGTACTGAGCACAGATTGCAAGCGTTCAGCTGACTCTGGGAGGGATATAGTGAATCTAGAATTCCAACAGTAAATTAGCTGTTAAAATTAGTCCAAGGCAATAACATTATAATTTGTATTTCTGTATCTAAGTTGCCAGATCATAACTTACAAGGAACTGACACCAAGTTTTCCCAAGAGGAGTGCTTATGTATAAGCAGAGAAATACTTGCAATACTTCTACCTTCAGTTTCACAGAGAAATGCAATATAGAAAATTTTTATTGCATTTTTATTAAAGAAATCCCTTCAGGTAGAGATTAGGTGTGTGAGACTGAGATCCCATCCTCACAAGTATTTGCTTTGACCCTTAAATTTCCCACCCTGACTTAGTTACTTCACAGCACCTATCACCACCTGAAATTATATTATTTATGTTTGCTGGTTGACTTGTTTATGTGCAGTCTTCTCCATTGCCATGTGAGCTCTGTGAAGTCAGAACTTGGATCATCCCAGCACCTGATGTAGCAATTGCAGGGCACATATAGTCAACACTGAAACTACCAAATTCATCCACCCTAACTATGTATAGATATCCTGGGGAAGGGTGGCCATGGGTACATTTCATTTGGTTGGTTGGTTGGTTTTTTCAGCACAGTCTTTATAAAGAACGATAGAGCACATTTTTCCACATTGTACTCAGTCCAGCAAAGCCCAGGTAGTGAGGCTGATGCTCTTAATCCTCGGTGGAGGCTGAGAGACCTTGGACCCCAAGCAGCTGTGTCAGAGACCACTCCAAAGAAACTCACACGGGGTGGGACAATGGCCAGATGAATGGAGGACAGTGGCGGGCAGTGTGGTGGCCAGAGAGAGGGAGGGGAGATGGGGTGAGGATGAAGATGAGGTTGTTGTTAGGGTCACAAGCAATGAGGAGAGTACCAAGGAGCAGGACACCTGGACTGGCTGAGGCCTAGGGAATATGGTTTGTAGTAGTTCTGGAGTGAGTAGCCCAGATGAAGCAAACAGAGGAGCATGACTTGTAGGCAAATGACATTAGCAGCGCAGAGGAGTCATGAAGAAGGGCCTGGAGTAGAGCAGTGACAATGACACAGAGACAGTATGAGACACGTGGACTGATTCCCAGGCAAGGCCAGAGGACATGCAGGTTGCACAGGAGAAATTAGAGAAAAGAAGAAAAACTTACCTCTAACCCATCTGTACTGCACAACACCAGTACCATCTGAATATTTTATTCACACATTATATCACTGGGAGACAATATAGCTACTTCCCCTGGATCCTTGCACCACTCACGCATGTGTTCCCCAGTGTCCCACCTCATGTCTGTCCTCACCCTGTTTCTTCTGCCTGAAATGTCTTTTCCTTTTCCCATTTCCTCATGACTACATTTCACCTACTTGTTGAAGCCCAGCTCATATGTACTAACATAAGTTATTTCTAATATCATTTTGGCCAGAGTAACAAAAACAAAAGTAAATGGGACTACATCAAACTAAAAAACTTTTGCATAGAGAAGGAAACTGCCAAAAAAACAAAAAGCCGTCTACTGAATAGGAGAAGATATTTGCAAGCAATATGTCTGATAAGGGCTTAATACCAAAATATACAAAGAACTCATACAACTCAACATTAAAAACACAAGAAAACCCAATTTAAAAAATGGACAGAGGATCTGAGTAGACATTTTTCCAAACAAGAAATACGGATAACCAATAGACACATGAATTGATGCTCAACATGACTAAATCATCGGGGAAATGCAAATCAAAATCTCAAGACATTGCTTCATACCAGTCAGAATGGCTACTATCAAAAAGACAAGTAATAAGTATTGACAAGGATGTGGAGAAAAGGGAAACTTTGTGCACAGTTGGTGGAAATGTAAATTTGTGCAGCCCCTATGGAAAATGGTATGGTGATTTCCTCAAAAAATTAAAAAATAGTACTACCATACAATCCAGCTATTTCACTTCTAGGTATTTTTCCAAAGAAATCACAAACATTAACTTAAGTAGAAATATGCACCCCTGTGTTCATTGCAGCATTATTTATAATAGCCAAGGTATGAAAGTAACCTAAATGTCCATCAATAGATGAGTGGATAAAGAATATGTGGTATATATATATACATATATATATATGTATATATGAGTAGATAAAGTGGATATATATGAGTGGATAAAGTGGCTATATATCAGTGGATAAATAAGATGTGGTATATATATATATATATACCCACATACACACAATGGAACACTAGCCAGAAAAAATAATGAAATCTCAGCATTCATAACAACATGGATGGACACAGATTGTATTCTGCTAAGCAAAATTGTTAGAAGACAAATGCTGTGTGATTTCGCTTATATGTGGAATCTAAAAAACAAAACAAATGAGCAAACATAACAAAACAGACTCAGAGATTCAGAGAATAAACAGGTGGTTGCCAGAGGAGAGGCGGGTAGGGAGATGAGTGAAACAGGTGAGGGACATTAAGAGGGATAAACTTCCAGTTATAAATCATAGGGATGAAGTGTACAATATGGGGAATATAGTCAATAATACTATTATAACTTTATATGGTAACAGATGATAACTAGACTTGTTATAGTAATCATTTTGTAATGATTCGCTGGAAGAATCACTATGCTATGCACCTGGAACTAGCATGGCTTTGTAGGTCTATTATACTTCAGTTAAAAAATGAATTAATCTAAGAAAAAGAAAGTGATGTGTGACAGAGAGTTCTGGGCTTTAGAATCAGAAAGTCTGGATTCAAAGAAGCACAAATTACATTGACGCAGTATCAAGTGCACTATTCATTGTTTCCCTTCTCCCATTAACTCATGGATCAAAGAGATAATCAGTTTGATTGGTAATAAGTTAAGGTTCTTCACAGGTGGGAGTTGGGTTTCTGTGATAGCTTCATCGGGTTACCTTCATCCAAGGACTGGATACAGAAGCTGACTCCAGGATCTTTCTACATCCAACATTTCCTATACAACATTCCTCATACCCTGTTCAAGGTTTCTGGGACAGGTCACAAGGACACAGGTGGAAATCTGGTCCTGCTGGATCAAACATTGTTCTATTTGAAGGAAGTGAAAAATGAGGACAACCTCTGGTGGTCACTATCTGCCTGAAAGCTCCCCAAAAGTTGACCTCCAGCTTCATAGGGTGAAAACACTAGGGATGAGTTAGGCATTGCTTTGTCCTTGGATGGTGTTCTGAAGGTCCTAGTGCTAGAGAACATGCTTCAGTTCTTGGCTTTGGCAAGACCTCATGTGGGGGTACATAAAATATATCAGATACTCGCCAACTGCTAGGACCCTGATGACACTGCAGGAAGAGTGCAGAGGCAAATGCCATAATTGCTCCAAATTCAGATGTTCTGATAGAAGTTCAATTCTCTGTGTGTGACTTGCCCTGTGGTGAGGTATGTCTGTATAATTATATCAAGGCAGGTCTTCTTACAGTTTTACTCAATTGCCAGTGTAGATTATCCAACATAGACAGACTTTAAGAGTCTGACCAGTGAGAGTCATGTCACACATTAGGACTCAGGGTGATTTGCGAGGGCAGACTGGTCATAATGACAATGATGATAAGAATAATTTTTAGTCTCTCCACATGGCAGGCACTGTTCTATTCCATTAGTACCTACTGATATCATTGCCATTTTGTAGATATAGAAACTGAGGCCCAGTGATAAAATAACTTGCATAAAAACCACATCACAAGTGAACACTGGAGGTAGAACTTGAATCCGGTTTGGGCAGCCTGAAAACAGAGCCTGCTCTCCTAATGAGGCTAGATGCAGATGGGAGCAGGGCCTGGGCTGTGCAGGGTGATGAATGCAGTCTTGGTGAGAACATCTTCTACCTCGCAACACTGAGACAGTGTAAGAGAAGTTGGTCAGAGATTACAATAAGGAAAAAAATAGGAGAGTCATGCCAGTTCATCAAAAGTCATGACCCTTAGCTCCATCCTAAAACTGAGTCCTAAGACTTGGTCGTTCTATTCTGAAACTACCTGGTGTAGCTGACCATTCACCCACGTGTCGGCAAAAATTTATACCAGACATTGCCCCAAACTTATGCCTTAATGATGCTGGGATGTTTGTGAAACTCTCTAATGGAGGCTTCCTAATCTGGACAAAAAGCTCTATTTAACCTTCTGCTTCTTTCACCAAATACAAGGCAAACCACTTTACCCCTTGGGGACCTGGAGTTTCACATGTCCTGATACAATTGCACCTGCAGGCAAAATCACAGCAATGACTTTGAGTTGTAGCTGAATTGCTCCCATTGCAGCTATTACATGGTTGGGGCAGCAAGAATGCCAACAGGGCCAGGTGTCCTAAGCCATGTACTAGAACATGAGGTTGTTTGACTGCCATGTACTAGAACATGAGGAGGCCATGGGGCTCACTGCCAACCTGACATGTCACTCTGTGGCCTCTGGAGGGTTCGGAGACCTAGAGATGAGGCACCTAGTCCTGAGAACCCAGGCACTAGGGCCCAGATACACTTTCTGAAGCCACCCAACAAGGGTGCCATGCTCCCTGAAAATCCGCTGTGGCTCTAAAGGACTGGGTAGGTCCTTAGGAGCAGAGATCCCAGAGCAGAGGCCAGAACGATTGACCTGGAAACACAAAGATCTGTGGTAATGACATTGCCTGGCATTGCCTTTCTGTGGCTTCAGGATATTGGGTATTCTTCCAGGGGAAGAAGGATCTGGGAGCCAAAGCAGATATAAAGAGCTAGGTCAAGGTAAGAATATAGAAAACAGTACAGACTCCAATGTTCACAACAAATAACAGGAATACCAAGGAAAGTTTCCAAAGATGGAGCCCACGTGGAGCCCAAGAACTGATACAGAGAACCCAAGTTGTTAGTAGAGTGACTGTAGTTGAGCCCATAGGCAAGGAAGCCCAGGTAAGGGCACTGAGTCTATTTGGACAAATATTCATAAATTCCAACTCATTCTCATACTATTTCTGACAAAATTAAATTGTCTTTCCTCCATAAAATGTAGCTAGATAATTTATGTTTGCCCATTCAATGCCAGATTGACTTAAGAGTTATTGTTTTAATTGGGGGCTGTAAATATTTAGTTACGCCCGACTCTTTGCAACCCTATGAACCATAGCCAGCAAGGCTCCTCTGTCCAAGAAATTCTCCAGGCAAAAATACTGGAGTGGATAGCCAATCCCTTCTTCAGGGAATCTTCCCAATCCAAGGATCAAACCTACATCTCTTATGCCTTCTGCATTGGCAGGCAGGTTCCTTACCACTAGTACCATCTGGGAAGACCAAATATTTAGGACACAAATACAAGCATATAATATATATAAGTATATAAATATATATGACGTGCAAATATGCTACATATTTTATATATATTAAGTAGTCAACTGTGTCTTCAGGTACTGAGCATACAATGTCTAGAAGATACACAGAGTACATCTGAAGTATAAGTATTTAGTTAATGGAGACATGAGAGAGACATAGAGATAGAAAAAGAGTTAGAGATTGAGAGAAAATGAGAGACTTATAGGTCTAGAATTCTACATGCAGGAAGAAACCAAAAGACTTGTTTGTTTTTTGAGAGAGGTGGTGCACTTTGGATTTGGAATGCCATGTCACAAAAACAATGTCCACTTGTCTGGATTATGTTTGGGTTATCTGCACCCTCCGATCTTAGTGCAACAGGATTTGCCAGTGGACCATGTCCGCTAGAACAAAGACGTAAAAAGGATTCACATTCCTTCGCACACACCGTCACACAGTGACCTCCAGGGTCCAAGGGCCACTTCTGTCTATGGCATGTCCATCTCCTGTCAGTAGGCCTCCATGCCTTCAACCATGAAGAGTTTACTAACGGGGAGGAGAAAAAGAAGCTTGACACCTTTAGCAATTTAGGAAAATCTCCTTTACAGATACGTTTTCTCTAGTATTTCTGTTTTCCAACTTTATTACCCAAGGCTACACTTGGTCACAGGTGAGATGGGGACCTGCCTGCTTGTGGTCACTATGCTTCAGGATATCACTGTTTGTTGATGTGTATGGAGTACTAGTCACCCTCTTCCTTTGCTAGATACCAAGCATTTGAGTAAAGGGTCCTAACTGCCAGCTGATAGCCCCACTGAGTGTCAGAGTGTAAGGATGTGCATGCTACTCTTTACTCTGGGTCACTTGAAATGATAAATGTTAGAGGATGTTAGAATAGATTTTCCTGAAATTCTAGCTTTCATTTGTATAAGTAAATGTCATCTAATGCTTAGCAAAACCATTCAACTGAAGTGAATAAGAATCTTGGGTTTCAGACAGAAATGACCAATGGAGATAATTTGTGTCAGTAGATAAAGGATGCTAGAAATCTTCCATTTTGCTTTTTTTTTTAAAAGATGTCTAAAGCCTTGCAAATAGTGCCTGTATTCCAAAGCAAAGACAATTAGCAGAAGAAGGGTCAATGCATTGAAAGCAAACTGAGTTTTCATTTTAATAATTTTAAGAAAATAAATTCATGAGGAAATTTGTCTAAAAAACAAATGAACTGATTTTCACAAGCTGTCCAAAATCATAGTAGCACATTAGGTTTTAATTCATAAGGATATACAAAAGTAATCTGATGAAAAGTGTCTATCCTTCATTCCTACAGACATTTCTCTCTGCCCTGACTTTCTCCTCTCATTTATCTTTTCTAACTAACCAAAGTATGTTCACAAAGAGAGATTTGTCACCCTAAACTGTCTTCTGAGAAATTCCACAGGAATACACAGTGCCATTGAATGCCTTTACCTATTAAATCTAGTTCTATAACACAGAATCAATCTATTTATTTTCATTTGTTCCTAAAATACTTATTAACTATATTAGCAACTATATACCAGGCATTGTCTGTGCTGAAAATGCAATGAGGAATAATATAAACGAGTTTCCTACCTTCATGAAACGTATAGTCTGGGAGAGAAGGCACTAATCATAGACTCACATATATATAAATGTAGTGTTAAAATTGTGTTAAACTCTATGAGTGAGAATCACAAAAACCTATGAGAGCTTATGGTCAGTGAATTTGACCTAGAAATATCAGAGATTATTTCCTTAAGGAAATGACAGTTGCAGTCTGTATAAGGAGAACAGAAGGAAGAGTCAACTTATAAGTTAAAGGATTAGGGAAATGGAAACTGTACATACAAAAAGACCCTATAGAAACTTCCCTGGTGGTCCAGTGGCTAAGATTTCACGCTCCAGATGCAGGCAGCCCAGGTTTCTATCCCCGGTCAGGAAGCTGGACCCTGCATGCTGCAGCAAAGATCAAGATCCCACATGCTGCAACTAATACCTGACACAGCCAAATAAATAAATAATTTTTGTTAAAAAAAAGACCCTGCAGCAATAGGGGATATGATACATTTCAGAAATTAAAAGTAAAACAGAAGCTGCATTAGTCACTAGGGAAATGCAAATCAGTGAGATAATGCATCATAACTATGAACATAGCTGTAATCAAAAAGACAGACAGTAACAAGTTGGCAAAGGTGTGGAGAAACTGGAACCTTCATACATTGCTGGTAGGAATGTAAACTGGTTCGGCCACTTTGGAAAACACTTTGGCAGATCCTCAAAATTTAAACATAAAATTACCATAATACCAAGCAATTCTACCCCTAGGTATATTCCCAAAAGAATATGCTCACACAGACTTGCACCTGTATGTTCAAACCCAAATATCCACCAACTGATGAATGAACAAGCAAAATATACTGTATACATACAATTTGACAATAAAAAGGAATGAAGCACTAAATAAATAAACACTGAACTCTGAAAACAGTATGACAAATGAGAGAAAGTCAGACACAAAAGGCCACACTCCATTATATGATTTCTCCATTATAAGATGTCCAGAGTAGGCAAATCCAGAGGGACAGAATATAGATTAGTGGTTAACATGGGCTGGGGCAGAAGAAACTGGAGGATGAATGCTAAAAGATTTCTTTTAGAGGGGATGAAAATAGTTGAATTAGATTGTGGTGGCGGTTGTGCTGTGCTTGTCCTTACTCGGTCAGTCATGTCCAACTCTTTGCAACCCCATGAACTATAGCCCACCAGGTTCCTCTGTTCATGGGCGTTTTCCAGGGAACAATACTGGAGTGGGTTGCCATGCCCTCCTTCAGAGGATCTTCCCAACCAAGGGGTCGAACCCAGGTCTCCCGCATTGCAGGTAGATTCTTTACCATCTTAGCCACCAGGGAAACCCAAGAATACTGGAATGGGTAGCCTATCCTTTCTCCAGGGGATCTTCCTGACCTAGGAATCGAACTAGGTCTCCTGCACTGCAGGAGGATTCTTTACCAGCTGAGCCACCATTGTGGTACCAGGGAACCCCCGGTGGTGATGGTTGCACAACCTTAAAAATATACTAAAATGATTGAACTGTACACCTCAAAAGAGTGAATTTTGTATTGTGATATACCATAAGTGAATACCAAAAAGGGTAAATGATGTATCAATTTTTTACAACAACAAAAAAATACTAAGACAAGAGAACCAAAGAGAGTTATGAGTAGAGTAACACAAAATGGGGCTGAAACAAGAGATAGAGGCCCAGTCTCAAAGGGCCTTTGTGACTTAAGGATTTGGTCTTTGTCTAAGAGTGATGGAATCTTATAAGAAGAAAGGTGATGTTATTAGATTTGTGATAAAAACTATCACTCGGCTATAGTGTGGATTATGGATTAGAGATGGCAAGAGTGAGTGCTACAGAGTGGATAAGCCTTTTTGTAGGCTCCCGGGTGTGAAAAGTTGGACCATAAACCAAATTGGAGGAAATAAAGTTGCAGAGAAGTGGATGAATTTAAAGTTCTTAGGAAATATCATCTAGGGAATCCCCAGGCAGTCCAGTAGTTAGGACTCTGCTTTCACTGCTGTGGTCCAGGGTCAATCCCTGTTCAGGGAAATAAGATCCCACAAGCTCAAGGTGTGGCAAAAAAAAAAAAAAAGAAATAATATCTATCCTATTTGGTGTATGTTTGAGGGTGGTATCAAGGACATCATACATATTTGCATATGTATATGTCAGGATGATTCCAAGTTTCTGGTTTACATAATAGAATAAATTATAATACCATTTCATGAGAAAAGGAAAACTGCAAGAAGACTGGGCAAAGACAAGAAAACAATTATCTTGATTTAACATTGAGTTAGAAGTCCTTTCAGACATCCCGGAGGAGATGTCAAGTGAGCTGATGAGTAAATATGCAGGGCTGAGTTTTAGAGAAGAGGTCTAGACTGGAGCTCTTTTGTGAGGTTTGTGAGACATCTTCATGAGTCAATCTTTAAAGCCATAAGCATAGATGAGAGAAGAGAAGAATAAGGAATGAAAAGAGAGACAAGCCTAAGTCTAATCCTGAGGAAATCTAATGTCAAATGACCAAGTAGAAAACAATGAGCCAATCAAGGAGGTAGAAGGACACAGATAGGTAAGAGGAAAACTAAGAGTGATGTCATAGAAGTAAAGGAAGAAATTGTTTCAAGAAAGAAGATGTCAGTCTTTTTCCATGAAAAACACATACTATGAAAAATGGAGTCTATAGTTAAATTCAGTAGAAAATACTGGATTAACTAACATAAATAATTTTCTCTATTGTCGAACTCAGATTTATTTTTAGATTGTTTAATGTATATTGTGAATCTCCTATAGTATATAAATAAATCCCAAACTTAACTGGCCTTAGAATCCTTTCTTGGGGTGGAACACTTATTAATATGGTTTGGGACACTGTTTGGGGAAACTTGTAGGAGGCAATGTGTAGGTGAAGCTCAGTTGTCAGCCCTCCCCCCTTGAAGTAAGAATCATCATCCTTACAATTAATAGATTTAAGATAAAAGTCATTTCATTTCTTCAGAGAAGACACACAGATGGCCAACAGGCCCATGAAAAGATGCTCACCATCAATAGTTATTAAGACTACAATGTTACAAAGACTACTATACCCCAATATAAAATAAAAATTTTTAAGTTTTTGCATGCATGCTAAGTCACTTCAGTCGTGTCCAACTCTTTGCAACTCTATGAACTGTAGCCCACCAGGCTCCTCTGTCCATGGGATTTTCCAGGCAAGAATACTGGAGTGGGTCACCATGCCCTCCTCCAGGGCATCTTCACAACCCAAAGCTCAGACCCACATCTCTTATGTCTCCTGCATTAGCAGGCAGGTTCTTTACCACTTTCTCCACCTGGGGAGTCCATTTAAAGTTTGGAAAAATAGAAAAAGGCTATCTAGATAAACAAACAAATGAACAAAAACTACAATGAGGTATCACCTCATACCAGTCAGAATGGCCATTATTAAAAAGTCTAAAATAACAAATGCTAGAAAGAGTGTGGAGAAAAGGGAACCAACCCCCCAACACTGATGTCAGGAACGTAAATTGGTGCACCCAATTACAGTATGGAGGTTCATTAAAAAGTTAAAAATAGTTACCATATGATCCAGCAATCCCACTCCTGGGCATATATTCAGAAAAGACAAAAGTTCTAATTTGAACAGATGCATACAGCCTAAAACTAAAACTAAATATTAAAAAAAATTAAATATTAAGATCATGGCATCTGGCCCCATCGCTTCATGACAAATTGAAGGGGAAAAAGTGGAAGCAGTTTGGGTTCTAAAATCACTGCAGACGGTGACAGCAGCCATGAAATTAGTATACTATTGCTTTTTGGCAGGAAAGCTATGAAAAACCCTGACAGTGTGTTAAAAAACAAAGACATCATTTTGCTGATAAAGGTCCAAATACTCAAGGCTATGGTCTTTCCAATAGTCATGTACGGGTCTGAGAGCTGGACCATAAAGAAGGCAGACCGCCAAAGAATTAATGCTTTCAAACTGTGATGTTGGTGCAGACTCTTGAGAGTCTCTTGGACAGCAAGGAGATCAAACCAATCAATCTTAAAGGAAATCAATCATGCATACTCATTGGAAGGACTGATGCTGAAGCTGAAGCTCCAGTACTTTGGCCACCTGATGTGAACAGCCAACTCATTGGAATAGACCCTAATGCTGGGAAACATTGAAGGCAGAAGGAGAAGAGGGTGACAGAGGATGAGATAGCTGGATGGTGTCACCAGTGCAATGAACATAAACTTGGGCAAACTCTGGGAAATGGTAAGGGACAGGGAAACCTGGCGTGCAGCAGTGCAAGAGGTCGCAAAGAGTGGGACACGAGTTTGAAACTGATCAACAGCAACATACATCCCGAGTTCACTGGAACACTATTTCCAAAAGCTAAGACATGGAAGCAAACCAAGTATCCATCAATAGATGAATGGATAAAGAAGATGTAGTATATATACAATGGAATATTACTTAGCCATAAAAAATAATGAAATAATGCCGCTTGTAGCAACATGGATGGACCTAGAGGTGATCAGACTAGATGAAGTAGTCAGACAAAGCCAAATATTATACATCATTTATACGTTTAATCTAAAAAATAATGCAAATAAACTTAAATATTTATAGAACAGAAACAGACTCATAGACATAGAAAGTAAACTTATGGTTATCAAAGAAGAAGTGGGGAGAGGATAAATTGGTAGTAGGTGATTAAGAGATGTGCATGGTGCATAGTGGGTGCTCATTCACTCTGTTCTGTCTTGACTGTAGCCCACCAGGCTCCTCTGTCCCTGGGATTATCCCAGCAAGAATACTGGCGTGGGTTGCCATTTCCTCCTCCAAGGGATCTTCATGACCCAGGGATCAAACTCGAATCTCCTAGGCTCCTGTATTGGTAGGCTGATCCTTTACCACTGGGCCACCTGGGAAGCCCCAAGAGATGCACACTTCCATATATAAAATAGATAAACAAAAAGGACCTACTGTATAGCACAGGGAACTATATTCAATATCTTGTAATAAACTATAATGGAAAAGAATTTTAAATGAATATAAACACACACATATATATGTAAAGGTAACCAAATCACTTTGCTACACACTTGACTAACACAATATTGTAAATTGACTCTACTTCAATTAAAAAAAAAAATTTAAGGTCATTTGTCATTTTGCTTCATCTTTTTTTGTCCTCCATAACACCAGCATACAAACCTCATCAGTTACAACAGACTTGACAGAATGATTTGTAGTAACTAAAAATAATAAACCATAGGGATTTCATAATGTACATAAATCAAACCATCACACAATATGCCCTAAACTTATAAAGTGATGTATGTCAATTATTTCTTGATAAAACTGAGTGGGAAACCATAGGAGGGTAGGATGGCATAGGGTTGATTGATGGATGTAAAATTTTACATGACCTTTCCCATGTTCAAGTGAAGACCATCCAAGAACATAATTTATGATGGAAAGAGGGCTCTCATAGTCACCTCCATCCCAGCTTCTAAGTTTGCACACACACCCCCACCATACTTAAAACCATTCCTCTCTAAATGAGCATCTTTGTCATGCAATCCTCTTCCCACTCTCAGAAAATTCTATTTCTGGCCTTTTAGAAAGGATCTCACCGCAAATATCTTTCCTCTTTCCCCCAGCAATATCTTTCCCTGTCAATATAAATATAGTCAATACAATCAATTATATTCAATTATAGTCAATATAATCAATATAAAAAAGAAGATTCCCAGGGCTTCAGGAAGCATTCTCAGTAACATTTGACACATCATGCCCTAAAACCTGTGGGGTTAGGATGGGAGTATAGATATGCCTTTAAGGCTCAAAGATCACAAAAAAAATCTAGAGTGAGTCTAAGCAACACACATGGTATCACACGTCCACTATAGAGTCTGTTCAGTAGAGAACTGTTAGAACATAAACACACACATATACACACACAGAGATACACACACACACACACACACACACACGTACTTCCCGAGGACCAGCATTAGTTCTCAGAGGCAGTATAACTAGTAAGGAGAAAAAATTTTCCCATCTTTTTCCACATCTTGCAATACCAACCATCTCACATTAGAATCAGTAATTCACGTTTTTAAGAAAAATACTTGTTTATTTTTTTCTTTGCTTCCCAGCCTGTTTCATATTGTGCCCATTCAGGTCTGCTAAGAGCAATAAACAGTTCCATTGTTTAGCCATACATTTTTTAATAATTAACAAAGACTCAGATGTAAGGAGTCCCATTGAATTGGTCTTAAAATAGGAGAGAAAGTTTGTTTAATTCTATCAGGAAAACATAGCTTGGTTCTTCACATTCTTAGAAAAAGAACTCTTAAATGCATCCAACACAGCTAAATTCACACTATAATTTTTATGCATCATTGAGTTTCTTCGTAAGAGAGCTCTCAAACTCTAAAACTTCCTAAAAGCTAGAAATGGGTTTCATGTACCATTTTCAAGATTTTTAAATGTCTAAAAGAAACACATATTTGGTCACCATAAGGGAATCTGCAATATCTACAACAGGTTTCCTTTGTTTGGGTAGGAATTATAGAAATTCAGTGTTTAATATGTATGTTTCACCTTCATCATAATCGTTAACTGGTAGTTAAAATTGTCTTTGCTTACTAAAATGGAAAAACCCAGGGACCTTCCCTGGTGGTCCAGTGGTTGAGTCTGTGCTTCCATTGCAAGGGGCGTGGGTTCAATCTTTGGTTGGGGAAATAAGATCCTGCGTGCTGCAAGGCTCAGCCAAAGAATAGGAAAAAAAAAGAAAGAAAGAAAGAAAAACCCATAACTATTTACAGAATACAAATTTATGGGGGAAAGTCTCTCTCAATTTGCAGTTGATGGAGCAGGTGGATGACAGGACTTTTGCTATTGACAGTGTTGGAAACCACTACCACTGTGGTTTCATTAGAGAACTATGTCCTCTGAAGCAATACATTAAATAAACAGCTGCTATCTGGCTTAGCAGTCTTATGAGCAGGGCGGTCTTCTGTTGACAAATTTTTGTTTTGTTTTTCTGTGTTGGTGTTTACTGTTGAAAACATATCTTCCCTTGTAGCTACAAGGTTATAATTATTAGGTGTTCCAATTAAAGCCATGTAAGGGCTCATCTATTGTTGCATGATTTTGAAAACATGCTATCTCTTTTGATGACTGTGATATTATTAATCAGCTAATTACCATCATTGGAAAAATGTGTGTCCAAGTAGTTTCAAAAACACCTCTGAAAACAAATTAATTTAAAGTCTTAAAATGTGTATGTTATTTGCAGATAAGATGCATTTTTATGTGCAGTTGCTCAGCTCCAAGCCAAGGCAAAAATAAGCACAGGACCCCACAGAAATTGTGTCACCTTGTTGACTTCTGATGTTTTTGTGACATTCCCTCCCAGCTCAGCATGAGGTATTTGTCTGTCAGCAATGGTCAGATAAATGATTAGCTGACACAGCTCTTCACTCTATGGGTCACTGGCAGAACAGACAGGTTCAAATATACAAGATGTTGGCTCTAGCTCTTCCTGAATGCCTTTCCTACTTCATTAAGCTTTAAACATAGTTGTTTTTGTAGAGAAATAGCACATATTAGCTCTCAAAAATATAAACCCACTGCTTAAATGCAATAGATACATTTATGTAGACTGATTTTTCATAAGGCTGAGAAGAAATTTTAACTGTGATTTATTTTGACCTGTGTTTTATCCACACAGCTTTACAACTATGACAGAGCAGTAAGACCCAAATGTGGTCACCATTATCTGTTCTCCCTCCCTGAATCACACCCATGAATGCAGGCAATATTGACCACAATTCATCAAAACAAATTCTGATAAAATGCACTTGGATTTTCTCAACACATCATATTAGACAAGTATTTAATTTGGTGCCATGTCATATCTCTCTGGGAATGGTTGAGGAAGACTAGCAACTAGAAAAAGGACAAAAGAAGTATGACTTGGAATATTTGGATTTTATGATCCAAAGGCTAAAATTAAACTAAAACCCTTATTAAGTGTAATTGACAATCTTCCTTCCATAGACAGACTATTAAATGCAAACTATCCCAGTCTGATCACATGGACCACAGCCTTGTCTAACTCAATGAAACTATGGCCCATGCCGTTTAGGGCCACCCAACACGGACAGGTCATGGTGGAGAGTTCTGACAAAATGTGGTCCACTGGAGAGGGGAATGGCAAACCACTTCAGTATTCTTGTCTTGAGAAACCCCATGAACGGTATGAAAAGGCAAAAAGATAGGACACTGGAAGATGAACTCCCTAGGTTGGTAGGTACCCAATATGCTACTGGAGTTCAGTGGAGAAATAACTCCAGAAAGAATGAAGAGATGGAGTCAAAGCAAAAACAACACCCAGTTGTGGATGTGACTGGTGATGGAAGTAAATTCCGATGCTGTAAAGAGCAATATTGCATAGGAAGTTGGAATGTTTGGTCCATGAATCAAGGCAAATTGGAAGTGGTCAAACAGGAGATGGCAAGAGTGAACATTGACATTTTAGGAATCAGTGAGCTAAAATGAATTGGAATGGGTGAATTTAACTCAGATGACCATTGTACATACAGCTGTGGGCAAGAATCCCTTAGAAGAAATGGAGTAGCCATCACAGTCAACAAGAGTCCAAAATACAGTACTTGGATGCAATCTCAACAACGACAGAATGATCTCTGTTCATTTCCAAGGCAAACCATTCAGTATCACAGTAATCCAAGTCTATGCCCCAACCAGTAATGCTGAGGAAGCTGAAGTTAAATGGTTCTATGAGGACCTACAAGACCTTCAAGAACTAACACCCAAAAAAGATGTCCATTTCATTATAAGGGACTGGAATGCAAAAGTAGGAAGTCAAGAAACACATGGAGTAACAGGCAAGTTTGGCCTTGGAGTACAGAATGAAGCAGGGCAAAGGCTAATAGAGTTTTGCCAAGAGAACACACTAGTCATAGCAAACACCCCTTCCAACAACACAACAGAAGACTATACACGTGGACATCACCAGATGGTCAATACCAAAATCAGACTGATTATATTCTTTGCAACTAAAAATGGAGAAGCCCTATACAGTAAGCAAAAACAAGACTGGGAGCTGACTGTGGCTCTGATCATGCACTCTTTATTGCCAAATTTAGACTTAAATTGAAGAAAGTAGGGAAAACCACTAGACCATTCAGGTATATCTAAATCAAATCCCTTAAGATTATACAGTGAAAGTGACAAATAGATTCAAGGGACTAGATCTGACAGACAGAGTGCCTGAAGAACTATGGACGGAGGTTCATGACATGTTACAGGAGAGAGTGGTCAAGACCATCCCCAAGAAAAAGAAATGCAAAAAGGCAAAATGGTTGCCTGAAGAGGCCTTACAAATAGCTGAGAAAAGAAGAAAAGTGAAAGGCAAAGGAGAAAAGGAAAGATATACCCATTTGAATGCAGAGTTACAAAGAATAGCAAGGAGAGATAAGAAAGCCTTCCTCAGTGATCAATGCAAAGGAATAGAGAAAAGCAATAGAATGGGAAAGACTAGAGATCTCTTCAAGAAAATTAGAGATACCAAAGGAACATTTCATGCAAAGATGGGCACAATAAAGGACAGAGATGTTATGGACCTAACAGAAGCAGCAGATATTAAGAAGAGGTGGCAACAATACACAGAAGAGCTATACAAAAAAGATCTTCATGGCCCAGAAAACCACAATGATGTGACCACTCACCTAGAGCCAGACATCCTGGAATGCAAAGTCAAGTGGGCCTTAGGGAAGCATCACTACAAACAAAGCTAGTGGAGGTTATTAAATTCCAGCTGAGCTATTTCAAATACTAAAAGATGATGCTGTGAAAGGGCTGCACTCAATATGCCAGCAAATTTGGAAAACTCAGCAGTGGCTATAGGACTGGAAAAAGGTCAGTTTTCATTCCAATCCAAAAAAAAAAGGCAATGCCAAAGAATGTTTAAACTACCGATCACACACGCTAGCAAAGTAATGCTCAAAATTCTCCAAGCCAGGCTTCAACAGTATGTGAACCGTGAACTTCCAGATGTTCAAGCTGGATTTAGAAAAGGCAGAGGAACCAGAGATCAAATTGCCAACATCCGTTAGATCATTGAAAAAGCAAGAGAGTTCCAGAAAAATATATATTTCTGTTGTATTGACTAGGCCAAAGTCTCTGCCTGTGTGGATCACAACAAACTGTAGAAAATTCTTCAAGAGATGGGAATACCAGACCACCTGACCTGCCTCCTGAGAAACCCATATGCAGGTCAGGAAACAACAGTTAGAACCGGACATAGAACAACAGACTGATTCCAAATCAGGAAAGGAGTACATCAAGGCTGTATATTGTCACCCTGCTTATTTAACTTATATGCAGAGTATATCATGAGAAATGCTGGGCTGGATGAAGCACAATCTGGAATCAAGATTGCTGGGAGAAATATCAATAACCTCAGATTTGCAGATGACATCACCCTTGTGGCAGAAAGTAAAGAAGAACTAAAGAGCCTCTTGATGAAAGTGAAAGAGGAGAGTGAAAAAGTTGGCTTAAAACTCAACATTCAGAAAACTAAGGTCATGGCATCTGGTCCCATCACTTCATGGCAAATAGATGGGGAAACAATAGCAACAGTGACAGACTTTATTTTTTTGGGCTCCAAAATCACTGCAAATGGTGACTGCAGCCATGAAATTAAAAGACCCTTGCTCCTAGTAAGAAAGGTTATGACCAACCTAGACTACATATTAAAAAGCAGATACATTACTTTGCCAACAAAGGTCCATCTAGTCAAACTATGGTTTTTCTAATAGTCATGTATGGATGTGAGAGTTGGACTATAAAGAAAGCTGAGAGCTGAAGAATTGATGCTTTTGAACTGTGGTGTTGGAGAAGACTCTTGAGAGTCCCCTGGACTGCAAGGAGATCCATCCAATCCATCCTAAAGGAGATCAGTCCTGAAGACTCACTGGAAGGACTGATGCTGAAGCTGAAACTTCAGTACCTTGGCCACCTGATGCAAAGACTGACTCATTGGAAAAGATCCTGATGCTGGGAAAGATTGAAGGTGGAAGGAGAAAGGGATGACAGTGGATGAGGTGGTTGGATGCCATAATTGACTCTATGAACATGAATATGAGTAAGTTCCAGGAACTGGTGATGGACAGGGAAGTCTGGTGTGCTGCAGTCCATGGGGTCACAAAGAGTCAGACACAACTGAGCGACTGAACTGAACTGAACTGATCCCTGAGTCCTGGGAGACTGGAAACTCCATCTCCATTATTTAACATTTCATCCCAAGTGCCTGGAACTCTGTAGGTTCTCATAAATATATGTTGACAAATAAGTTTGAAACCTTAGAAAATCTCCAGACAAAACAGAGTGGGGTACTGAAACCCATAGGAGCAAAAGGATTTTCCAAAGTCACAAATATCTGATAGTCTAACCATGGTGCTTCCACAGAATCTTGCTGGTGTTTCCTGGAGAAGGGCCTGATCCTTCACCCTCAAAGGAAGGTCCTTACCTTTTATTTTAGGCTTATATTTCCGGTGGAAGTTATAGAGTTAACAGTGGCCACCTCTTATCTGAGACATGCTTTAATTTTAAGCCACATTCCTGTGGCATCATAATAGTTACTCAGAGAGACTCCTTTGCACTCAGACTGCCCCAGTTTATGTTTCTCTTGAAATGATGTTTGCTGACGAGAGCTGAGGGATGGGCTCAAGGTGGTCCTGCCAATCCAACATAAAGGAAAACATTGTGAAGATGGAAGGATTTTTAAAACCATTTTGGTGAAGTAGAAAGAATAATTGAAAGCCAAGGATATGTTTAGAGAGAAAAGATGTTATCCCAATGCCTACTTTCCATAGTGTTAAAATGTAAGCTTAATTCTTATTATATAAAGAAAGGCATTTTCCTTTCTCATTTTGAATATCCTTGAGTGGCTATGGTAGACTTTGTCATCAGACAAAACAGAAGAATATTAACCTTAGTACAGGGTTTTGTAATGGAAGGATACCATTTTAAAACCCAAAATTGAATGTTAGAGACATAAACCAATATATAAATTCTATAGATTATAGAAAGGGATTTAACAACCAGCTATCCTGAGGAGCTGGACTTTAGCCTTTCAGGACAATGCAAGTCACACTCAAAGGAAGAAGGTTCATCCTCTCATCATTATGAAGCGCTCAGCTGCATGTGTAGTTGAGCACCATTCAGACAAGGTAGAACACACATCTAAACTCCAAGCTCTTAAAATCAGCGACAACTCTAACACAACAAAATTAAGTGTCATAGGAACAATTAGCTACATATAAACCAAAGAAATTAACACATCTCCATTAATTCCACTTACAACACAGTACAAGTGGTAGAAGAGGGGAGAAAAGTCATGGAGTTTCTTTATGCAGACAGCTTGGAGCCTGAAAGAGCTCGTGACCTGTTACAGGTCTATTTAGGATGATATCATGACAGTATTGGGAATTCCAGCAGACCCTGACTGCAGGGTGGTTTGATGAACATGTGAGGTGAAGGCAGTGTAAACAGGAAATAATAGCCTTAAGAGACTTCTCAGGGGTGAGATTGAGATGATTTGACAGGTTACTAAATGGATTTGCTTGGGAGGCCTGAGGGTCTGAGGCTACAGGGGAGCAGAAGGAGACGGGAGGAAACAGAGCAGGCCATACATGGAAGGGATTGAATCCTGTGATGTGAAGAGGTTGGTCTGACCCTATAGAGAACATCTATTGGACTCCTACTTAACCTGCAGATGCATTTGAGAATTTAGGAGTATTTTGCAATTTTATAAGCTTGGTCCCCCCTTAAAGAACAATAACTCCTGTTTTGTTTTCATTTATACATATGGGGGGTAGGGAGGAAAATAAGAAACTGGATCATGTAGCTTGAACTCCTGGGGCCCTAGGAAAATCAAACTTGCAGGAGCAAGGAGTTACAAGGTCTGAACGGGATGGTCATTCCATATCCAAGGAAGCTCTAGCAGTGAGGTGACTGTCACCCATGCCAGTCCCTTGTTCCTTTAATCTAGTGTTTAGTTACAGAATTGTAGTCAAATGCATCTCTAAAGAAATGTTTACTTTCCCCAGTAATATGGTGTTATTGTTGTTTAGTCACTAAGTTGTATCTGAGTATTTTGCGACCCTATGGACTGTAGCCCACCAGGCTCCTCTGTCCACGGGATTTCCCAAGCAAGAATACTGGAGTAGGTTGCCATTTCCTTCTCTAGGGGATCTTTCCCACCCAGGGATCGAACCCACATCACCTGCATTAACAGGCAGATTCCTCACCACTGAGCCACCAGGGAAGCCCCCTCTAACATTTAAACATCCCAGAAATGTCCAAGTGCTTGTTTATATGGCTCTACAATGCTTGTTCTTGCTCTATGATCTCCTAAATGTAGGATCCACCATGCTATGAAATCACATGTGTGTGTCTCCCTCCCCATCTCCCACCTCCCATTACACTGTATAATAGAGTTATAATAGCTATAGAGTTCATGATACTTTCTGCATGTGGCCCACAGTCCCACCAACAACCCTAATGACCCTGTTAAGGCTCATTAATATAAATACAAAACCTGGGTTATTTTTCCTTAAGAGAAGATATTGCATGTATGAAGACAGATTTTTGTGGAAAAAAAAAATCAGTGACTAAATTATCTTCTTTTCCTTCAGTTTACTACTGGTGAAAAAAAAATGTTTCTATTAAAAGTTATTTGGATAGCTAAAAGGCACTCTAAGCAAAGGAAAATGAGTGTAACAATTACTAAACAGAATAAAAGTGAGCTTTTAAAATAAATTTAGAGCTAAAGCAAGTGTGTGATATCTCAGATTCTAGATGTCATATTTTTTTTCCAGCCCCAAATTCATTTTTTCAAAGGGAAGATCCAAATTTTACAAAGAGAAGGTTTTGTTGTACATATTTATTATAACATAGAGCTTTGTGTACTGTTGTATACTTAGCAAGTGTTAACAGAGTTTTTTAATTCCTGTTTTGAAAACCATCAATAGTAGAAGCAGAAGAAGAATCTGACTCCATATTAAACTTTATTTTTTATTGAAGCACAGTTGACTTACAATATTATATTAGTTCCAGGTGTACAACACACTGAGTCAATATTTTTATAGATTATATTCCATATAAAATTATTATAAAATGTTGGATACATTCCCTGTGCTATTAATCTTAAAAGACCACAGTACTTGTTTCTGTACAGGAAGGTTTGGCTGTGAATAATTTAATATAAGTCCACATTCCACTTAGGTAATTTGTTCACAATTCTTGCTTTGACTCTCCCACTTGACTAAATACATATACTAACTTTTAAGAAAAGCAGATTCATGTGAAGATTAGCCTAAATACTGGGGTAGTGTTCAAAGTGAGTTAAAATACCAAACTAGAAAATACAATACTACCCACTGAATAGTGTATTCCCTTTCTGAGTCTTGGTTGTACTATTCTTGATTTACTAGTTAATTAACCAGTTTCCACTGTAAATTTTCCTGTGTCCTTAATTAAATCAAACATTAAAAACCTCTTGGATTACAGTAAGGCTCTCAAACTTAACTGAGTGTTAAATCAGCTGGCGGATTGTTAAAGCACAGATTGCTGGATCCCACCTTCCAGTATTTCTGACTCAGCAGTTCTGGAAGAGGACCAGAGAATATTTATTTCTAATAAGTTCTCAGTTGATACGGATGCTGCTGCTCCAGTATCAGTATCACTTTGAGAACTACAGGACTAGAGAACATTATTGTTCACTATTAGCTTTAACAGATAGAACAAACTCCACATTCCAGAGCTACCAGAATCTGTGGCTTTCCAGTAAATATTTCAATGATGTTATTATTAGCATCTTCAACAACAAGTTGATAGACCAGAGACTAGCAAAAAGCAAATCTGCTGAGGGGTTAAGGAGTAGAAGTTGGTATTTCCTAAGGAATATACCACAGGACTGAAAAAGGTCAGTTTTCATTCCAATCCCAAAGAAAGGCAATGCCAAAGAATGCTCAAACTACCACACAATTGTCCTCATCTCACACACTAGTAAAGTAATGCTCAAAATTCTCCAAGCCAGGGTTCAGCAACATGTGAACCATGGACTTCCAGATGTTCAAGCTGGTTTTAGAAAAGGCAGAGGAACCAGAGATCAAATTTCCGACACCCACTGGATCATTGAAAAAGCAAGAGTTCCAGAAGAATATCTATTTCTGCTTTACTGACTATGCCAAAGTCTTTGACTGTGTGGATCACAATAAACTAAGATCATGGCATCTGGTCCCATCACTTCATGGGCAATAGATGGGGAAACAGTGGAAACAGTGGCTGACTTTATTTTTCTGGGCTCCAAAATCACTGCAGATGGTGATTACAGCCATGAAATTAAAAGACACTTACTCCTTGGAAGGAAAGTTATGACCAACCTAGATAGCATATTAAAAAGCAGAGACATTACTTTGCCAACAAAGATCCATCTAGTCAAGGCTATGGTCTTTCCAGTGGTCATGTATGGATGTGAGAGTTGGACTGTGAAGAAAGCTGAGCACCAAAAAAATTGATGCTTTTGAACTGTGGTGTTGGAGAAGACTCTTAGAGTCCCTTGGACTGCAAGGAGATCCAACCAGTCCATCCTAAAGGAGATCGGTCCTGGGTGTTCATTGGAAGGACTGATGCTGAAACTGAAACTCCAATACTTTGGCCACCTCATGCAAAGAGTTGACTCATTGGAAAAGACCGTGATGCTGGGAAAGATTGAGGGCAGGAGGAGAAGGGGACAACAGAGGATGAGATGGCTGGATGGCATCACTGACTCGATGGACATGAGTTTGGGTAAACTCAGGGAGTTGGTGATGGACAGGGAGGCCTGGCATGCTGCGATTCATGGGGTCACAAAGAGTCAAACACGAGTGAGTGACTGAACTGAACTGAGCTGACGGAATAGAAGAAGGAGTCTAACAGAAACTAAGAGGATCAAGTGAACTTAAGTTTAAGCTGCCCCCAACTCTGAACTCTATTAGAGGATCTAATAGCCAAAAGATCAGATCTAAACAAAACCTAACTCTAAATACCTGAAATACCTGACTCTGTCAAGATATGAATGTGGGAGTCCAGCAGCTGTGAAGCAGTAGGAATGGGAATCAAGTCACAGAGACAGTTCCAAGAGAATAGAGTGGAAATAGCATGAATACCAATCCCAAAACAGATTATTTCAAGAATTTCACTAGAATAGCTAAAGAAAGATAGCTTCTTCAGGTATTATGATGAGACTTTGGAAGGAGATAAAAAATTCTGAATATGCAAAAATACCTATAATATAGATAAACATATATCACCTAGGGAACTTTTCAAAAATACCAATGTCCAGGCCCTACTCCAGACCTCATACAAAAACCCTAGTGGTGGACCCTGAATATTAATATTTTTTAAAAATCTCCCAGGTGATTCTGGTTAATAGAGGATTGAAGATTACTGGGATAAAGTAGCAAGATTGCATGTTTAGGGTGGTAAACAGGACAAAAGCAGGAGAGGGAGGAAAACAAAAGAAAGATGGTAGAAAGCCCCAAAATATCAATAACTTTAAAAGAAAAACTTCAGTAGACTAAACTTACCAATTTAAAGAGAAAAAATCAGAATATAACATACTAGAAAAAATACAAAGATCCAGATATATGTGGTTTACAAGAGATTCACTAAAATAAAGTAGAAATCAATTATTCCTGGAAAACAAAAATCTGGAGTTTCTATATTATCAGCCAAAATAGAATTTGACTAGCATAATTAGAAATTAGAGTTTACTACATAAAGATAAAATGCTCTGGCCCTAGTGGTAAAGTCCTGCCTGCCAATGCAAGAGACATAAGAAATATGGGTTCAACCTCTGAGTCGGGAAGATCCCCTGGAGGAGTATATGGCAACCCACTCCAGTATTCTTGCCTGGAGAATCCCATGGACAGAGGGGCCTGGCAGGCTACAGTCCATAGAGTCTCAAAGAGTCAGACACAACTGAAGCAAGTTCACACACACACACACACACACACAATAAAATGCTCAATTGTTCAGAATTATGTAACAATTTTAAATATATATGCACTCAACCAACTAAATATATAAGCAAATACTGAAAAAACTACAGGGAGTACATGTGCTGCAACTACTGAAGTCCAAAAGCATAGACCCTGTTCTCACAACAAGAGAAGACACTGCAATGAGAAACTCTCCCTCAGAAATGAAGACCCAGCACAACCAAAAATAAATTAATTTTTTTAAAAACTACATGGAGAAATTAACAAATCCTTGTATATTCCCAAGTGGCGCTAGTGATAAAGAACCATCTGCCAATGCAGGAGATGTAAGAGAAGCACGTTCGATCCCTAGCTCAGGAAGATCCCTGAAGAGGGAAATGGCAACCCACTCCAGTATTCTTGCCTGGAAAGTCCCATGGACAGAGGAGCCTGGCGGGTTACAGTCCATGGGGTTGCAAAGAGTTGGACACGACTGAAGTGATGTAGCACATGTATATTCAGAAATTACTGCCAATTCAAGAGATTCTGTTTTTTTAAAAAATGCCCTATGCAAATGGTTAATATATTGGGTTGGCCAAAAAGTTCATTGAGGTTTTCCATAAGATATATGGCAAAACTCATATGAACTTTTTGGCCAACCCAATTATTAGTTGCTCTGGAGAAGATACTTATACTGGCTCACTATCATATAGCTATATAAGATGTCAGAGAAGTGGGATACCACGTGCCAAAATTAAGACCCAAAATTAAGCTAAAATTTTAAAATATGAATGCTCTACTTCATCTTGTAAGTAAATATCTTAGATGAAAGATAATTTTCAATAGCAGTTTTGATGACTAACCTGGAATGCTGATATACCATCCTAATTGTACTCCTCATGTCTCTCACTCTTGATATATCATTCAGGACTTCAGAAAGCATCCAGTTATCTTTTGTAACATTTTTTATAATTATATGTTGATTTCTGTGCTCATTACTTTATTCTCTCCCATAAACTTTAAGATCCATAAGGACCAGGACCAAGGCCATTTTTTTTCAGTATCACATACCTAACAGATGCCTCACGTACTTAACAGAGTGTCTGGCATGTGAAAGGCATCCATTAAATGTTTCTTAATGAATATATTCATAGCATTCAGAGCAAATGAGAGACAAAGAAGCTCAGCCCCTACTTGCTAACTAAAAATTTACACTACACCAGAAAATGATCATCAATTCAAACTTTGTTTCAAAACCATGAGACAAAATGACTGCACCATCAATTTAGTAATGAAGAAAGGAAAAAATATATATTCCTTTAAAGTACATTAGAATAAAAATACTGAGACACTTTCAATTGCCACAGCAAGAGAAGGCACTGGAGACAACAGAAATATCATATTTTAGCAAAACTCTAATCCATTCTTTGACTCAAACTTAGTCCTTCAAAAAGGTACAGGTCTTAACAAGCAGGCCAATCTATTTATAAGATTTGTTGTGGCAACCAATCAGTGACCACATAACTCTAATTTGGTAAACTGACTCTCTGTAATCTAAGATACTACTGAGAAATTTTGAAATTGTTATTGTTTCTTACTTCTAGAGGAAGTATTTATTTTTCTAGTAAAAATATAGGAAGGGAAAAAATGGCGAGGGGCAGTCAAGACAGCTTTAAATAAGATAGGGTCAGCTGAGGTACTGGAAGATGGAGTTAACTGAATTTTACACCAACTTACTTGGGTAGCTTTGGACCAGATGGAGAAGTTTCATGTGCTATTCTTGGTTGGGAAAAGTCTTCCTAACTGGCTACCTCACGTAGATGCATATGTGCATGTAAGCTCAGTCATGTTCGACTCTGTAACCCCATGGACTGCAGCCCTCCAGGCTCCTCTGTCCATGGAATTTTCCACACAAGACTACTGGAATGGGTTGCCATTTCCTGCTCTGGGAATCTCCCCAACCCAGAGATCGAACCTGTGTCTCCTGTGTCTCCTACACAGGAGGATTCTTTACCACTGATCCACCTGGGAAGCCCACTTCATAAAGAAAAAGATAGTTATTCTTCCATTCACAAATAAAAAAAAATCACAGTGATATATACTAATGTTCTTTAAGTAACGATTAAGTAGCATTTGCATACAAGAAGGGCTGAAGATAGAGTAAACATAAAACTTTAGAGATGATAAAATCTCACATATTCTTCTTCAGCTTTTCCACTGGGATTATTTACAGAAATAATGTTTCAGTGTTTAAGATATAAAATAGTCTTAGATATCTATATTTTTCTTATGATTTTGATTAATATACTATAATATAAAATGTCAAAATTGAAAATAGGATTTATCGAACTCTTTGCTTTTTTAAACCACTTTTATCCTCATTTTTACTTTCATTTGTATATGTTTATTTGTTCAGTTTAGGTTCAAAATGGAACTTGTCAACTTCCCTCCAAAGCCAGTTCTTACTTGGAATTTCTCTTGTGATTCATTCTTGAAGTTTAGAAACAGAGGGATCATTTTTTATTTGTTCTAGTTGTGTGTGTGTGTGTGTGCATGTAATGAAACCTGTTAATGATGCTTTAAAATGCTTTTTAATAGATTTTAAAATCTAAAATCTATCTATACTATTTACTCAGCAATTCCTTTCTACTACAGTAAAATCAAAAATAAAGATAATTTGAACAAAGATAGAAAATCTCTGGCATATATATCCATCAATGGCAAATGAATACATAGATTGTTACATCCATGAAAGAAAATACTATCATTTTTGCAAAGAATGTCTAATTGGGAAAATATTTCTTAAATATATTGATTGACATTGAAAAAAATTGGAAAGACATAATAAAGCATTAACTTTTACATTTCTGGATTTTATAAATATTCTATTATGGTGTATATATATATATATATATTTTTTTTAAAGGGGGAAAGCAAGTTATTAGGAAGGCAGGGAATGAGAAAGAGAAGGAGGGAGAAGGGGACAAGAGAAAGCAGGGAAAATTTCATAGATTTACTCCTTCCTCTCTATTCTTACTTGGACCACTGAAGCTCCATACCTGTTCATAACACCCCAGCATTGCTGTATGGTTCCAGCATCTCTTCCCCTGATCTGTCCACTTACGGCTGAGAGACTGTTCTTCCTCTGATTTCCACAGATTCCAAATTTCTCTGCCAAGAGTGGAATGAAATTCACACTCTCATATCCTGGTAGTAGAAATGTATGCTGAAAAAATAAAGAAAGAAAGAAATGTACACTGACACTAGCTTTCAGAATATTAAACAAAATATATCAATAACTTTTAAAATATTCATATATTTTGGACCAAGATGTGTCCTTTCTAGTAATTCATTTTATAGAGGAAAAAAAATCAGCTTTTTAAAAAATTATCCTCATGGTAGTATTATATATTAGAAGAGAAAAAAAAATACAGCAAACTAAAAGTCAAAAAAAAAAAAATAGGCTGATTAACTCATAGCAAGATCAAAAATTTGGTATTATGTGGCCACAGAAAACACCTTTCCAAGAGACATGTAATGGCATGCAAATAGCTGAGGATGCAGTGTTAAATGTAAGTTGTAAGATTGAATATATAATATTGTATGTTTTAAATATAAAAGTAAATATTTGCATAGGGAAAAAAGCTAGAAGCAAGTATGTAAAGCAATGTAGTTATCTCTAAGTGGTAGAATCACAGGATATTGTTCAGTTTCTCATTGTTTATGTCCATTTTCCATTTAAAGAAGTACATCTACTTAATTAATCTTGACTTTTATGACCAACACTTCAGTCAGATGGTCTCCTCGTCATCTCTCCAAACTGCCTTGATTTTTTTCCTCCTTCACTGATCTGCCTACCTAGAATTCTTCTTCAAGAATTTTTCTTCAAGAGCAAGTTTCAAACTCCTCTATGGAGTTTCAAACCTCCATAGAGGTTTCCCAGTCTATGCTGATCTTCAGCCGTTACTTTTACCTTCAAACCTTTGTCATACCTCACTTAGTGGTATTATATGCCCCTTATTGAGAATATCAACTATCTCCTTTAATCTTCAAACCTCCCTAGGACTTCATTATTTTACCCATTTCAATGATGAGGCTACCGTGTGATACAGAGTGAACAGGTAGCATGTACAATAGCACTGTTTCTTTACTGTTAATTATTTCATGTTTTAATGCTTTGTCTCTCCACCAAGATTATAGGCATTTTGTGTTCAAAGATCTTATTTCATGCAATAGTACCCTACTTATCCAATATCCTATTTTTTCCATAATTGTATTTTCCAAAAAATTGTTTGCTTTAAATACCAAACAGCATTTTGTGTTAACCATGTTTGGTCATTTTAACAATTCCCCACCTACTTAAATTGAGTATTGTGGACATAATTAATTTTTTTTCTAAGATGTATATAGATATTTGTTGTTGTTCAGTTGCTCAGTCATGTCCAACTCTGAGACCCCATGGGCTACAGCATGCCCTTCTTGATGGTCCAACTCTCACATTCATACATGACTACTGGAAAAGCCATTGCTTTGACTAGACAGACATTTGTCGGCAAAGTGATGTCTCTGCTTTTTAATATGCTGTCTAGCTTTATCATATCTATTCTTCCAATGAGCAAGTGTCTTTTAATTTCCTGGCTGCAATCTCCATCCAGAGTGATTTTGGACCCCAAGAAAATAAAGTCTATCACTGTTTCCGTTGTTTCCCCATCTATTTGCCATGAAGAGATGTGACCGGATGCCTTGATCTTAGTTTTTTGAATGTGGAGTTTTAAGCCAGCTTTTTCACTCTCCTCTTTCACCTTCATCAAGAGGTTCTTTAGTTCCTCTTCAGTTCAGTTCAACTGCTGAGTCATATCCGACTCTTTTCGACCCCATGGACTGTAGCATGCCAAGCTTCCCTGTCCATCACCAACTCCCGTAGCCTAATCAAACTCATGGCCATTCCATTGGTGATGCCATCCAAATCTCATCCTCTGTCGTCCCCTTCTCCTCCCACCTTCAATCTTCCCCACCATCAGGGTCTTTTCAAATGAGTTGTTTCTTCCCATCAGGTGGCCAAAATATTGGAGCTTCAGCTTCAGCACCAGTCCTTCCAATGAATATTCAGGATTGATTTCTTTAAGGATTGACTGGTTGGATCTCCTTGCAGTCCAAGGGACTCTCAGGAGCCTTCTCCAACACCACAGTTCAAAAGCATCAATTCTTCAGTGCTCAGCTTTCTTTATAGTCCAAATCTCACATTCATACATGACTCCTGGAAAAACCATAACTTTGGCTAGAAAGACCTTTGTTGGTAAAGTAAAGTCTCTGCTTTTTAACATGCTGTCTAGGTTGATCATAGCTTTCCTTCCAAGGAGAAAGCATCTTTTAATTTCATGACTGCAGTCACCACCTGCAGTGATTTTGGAGCCAAAAAAAATCAAGTCTGCCATTGTTTCCCCATCTATTCGTCATGAAGTGATGGGACTGGATGCCATGACCTTAGTTTTCTGAATGTTGAACTTTAAGCCAACTTTTTCACTCTCCTCTTTCACTTTCATCAAGAGGCTTTTTAGTTCTTCTTCACTTTCTGCCATAAGGGTGGTGTCATCTGCATATCTGAGGTTATTGATATTTCTCCCAGGAATCTTGATTCCAGATTGTGCTTCATACAGCCCAGCATTTCACATGATGTACTCTGCATATAAGTTAAATAAGCAGGGTGACAATATACAGCCTTGACATACTCCTTTCCCAATCTGGAACCAGTCAGTTATTCCGTGTCCAGTTCTAACTGTTGGTTCTTGACCTGCATACAGGTTTCTCAGGAGGCAGGTCAGATGGTCTGGTATTCCCATCTCTAATAATTTTCCACAGTTTATTGTGATCCACACAGTCAGAGGCTTTGGCATAGTCAATGAAGCAAAAGTAGATCTTTTTCTGGAATTCTCTTGCTTTTTCAATGATTCAATGGATGTTGGCAATTTGATCTGTGGGTCCTCTACCTTTTCTAAATCCAGCTTGAACATCTGGAAGTTCTCAGTTCACGTACTGTTCAAGCCTAGTTTTAAGGATTTTGAGCATTACCTCGCTGGCATGTGAAATGAGCACAATTGTGCAGTAGTTTGAATGTTCTTTGGCATTGCCTTTCTTTGGGATTGGAATGAAAACTGACCTTTTCCAGTCCTGTGGCCACTGCTGCATTTTCCAAATTTGCTGGCATAGTGAGTGCAACCCTTTCACAGCATCATCTTTTAGGATTTGAAATAGCTCAACTGGAATTCCATCACCTCCACTAGCTTTGTTCATAGTGATGCTTCCTAAGACCTACTTGACTTCACACTCTAGGATGTCTGGCTCTAGGTGAGTGATCACACCATCGTGGTTATCTGGGTTGTGAAGATCTTCTTTGTATAGCTCTTCTGTGTATTCTTGCCATCTCTTCTTAATTTCTTCTGCTTCTGTTAAATCTGCTTCTACCCTTTCTGCCCTTTATTGTGCCCATCTTTGCATGAAATGTTCCTTTGGTATCTCTAATTTTCTTGAAGAGATCTCTAGTCTTTCCCATTCGATTGTTTTCCTCTATTTCTTTGCATTGTTCACTTAAGAAGGCTTTCTTATTACTCCTTGCTATTCTTTGCAACTCTGCATTCAGATGGCTGTACTACCTTTTCTCCTTCGCTTTTCATTTTATTCTTTCTCAGCTATTTGTAAGGCCTCCTCAGACAACCATTTTGCCTTTTTGCATTTCTTTTTCTTGGGATGGTTTTGATCACTGCCTCCTGTACAATGTTACAAACCTTTGTTCAGAGGTCTTCTGGCACTTTGTCTATCAGATCTATTCCCTTGAATTTGTATGTCACTTCCACTGTATAATCATAAGGGATTTGATTATCAATATAAATATCAGTTATGATTTAGTGTTATAACATAGTGATGCTCTCAGAGAATATTGGGGAATAGAAGAATTTTCCCTTATTTCAAACATCAGACACAGAATCCTAGTGTGCCTTAAATTAAGTATTAACAGTGAGATTTGTTCTAATTCTTTTTCTTTTCTCCCCCCATTAAGATGGACAGATGGGCTCATCTTAACAAGTACGAGTATCTTTCCAGCTATATCTATCTTTTGATAAAAGAAACTTAGGAACTGAAACACTACAGCTGGGCTAACTAATATAAATGATATTGAAAAATGAGCAACGTAAAGAATGGATCAGATAAAAAAATCTGTTCTATTTCAACTCTGCAAAGTTTACTGCTACTGAGGTCTATTTAGATTCATTTGTTTTAAGATAGACTCACAGAGATTTCCAAACTTCTGCTATATTCTTTATTATCAATTACATAAGGCCCTTTAGAAATATTCAATTAATAGCTTGAAATACTCAGATTCTAGATTTTTCTTAAGGAAAGAATGATTTGGATGATCCGGGACCTTAAAATATATTCTTCTTAACAGGCCTTCTGGGTGATTCCAAGATCTTTCTCGAAAATTGGTCTTTTGGGATAATCTGGCCTCTGAGTCCCTGCATATTAACAAATGTCTTTTTTTTCCTCCATGAAGAATTTCTTGCACCTTTTCCCTTCATTACACAAATGGTGGGAGCTTATTAGGCCTTGTTCTAGGTTGTAACAATGAATGCAAAAATCCCCTGTCTTCATGACACATGTATTCTAAAAGGAGAAAACATACAATAAACAAATACACAGGAAAGCAGATGACAAGTGCTAGGTAGGAAATAAAGCAGAATTAGGAAGATAGAGAATGACTGAGAGTTGGGGTAGGGGATTGCCATTTTATTAAAATACACAGTTTCCCTTGATCAAACAGTAATAGAAAGAAGAGTTGAAGGAAGGGAGGGAATCATGTGAGAATCAGGTAAAGTGAATCCCAGGCTGACAGCAAGAAGGCTGTTGTGACTGGAGAGGTGTGAACAGGAGAGTGAGTCAAAGATGAAGTGAGAGAAGAAAGGGAAAGGCTGCTTTCGGAACCACTTGAGGAGTTTGTGAGCAGAAGTGGTGTGATCTGAGCAATCTTTTAAAAGAATCATTTAGGATGTTTGTGGAGAACAGACTCGTGAGTAGGCTACTGCAGTAATCCAGGTGACAGGTCTGGGTACCCTGGACCAGTTGTTTGAGCAAAGGTTTACAGGTTTGTTTCTTTTTTCCTCTCACGTGACTTGGATTACAATAATTTTATTGCAGTCTTCTGTAGATGCTATATATTTCAGTCTTCTGAATTTAATAAAGGAAAAGAACAAGGCAGTCTGAGTCTTTTTACCTTTTTGCATAACTTGTTCTTTCTATTTGAAAGCTTGTAAGACTTTTTTCATTATCATTGAAGCAGGCTAAAGACATATTAAGTGGAGTGCTAAAGGACAGAGTTGGATTGTCAAATCAAGGTCAGAAAAACACAAACTTGGGGATGGGAAAACTCTTGGAGCCCTGGGCCTGAGCACACAGGCGAATGGGTTGAGGGCAGAAAATCAGCTTTCAAATAAAGTCGTTCCTGGGGCCTTCTTTATCTGCTGCAGGGTGACTGCCCTTCTCCCACCAGCCTCAACTCAAATCAATTAACCTTAGATCTCAACCTCCAAAGCTGGATGAACATCCTTCGTCCTATGCTCTTACTATCACTTTCTTTTGTCAACAAAGCAAAAGACACCAAAACAGAGTCAATATATTCCAAGACAATTTCATCGGCCTCACATGTTGTTCACACAACATGATACTTTCTATATATGCCTACTTTCATCTCTATTCATAAACATTTGTTCTAGATACTTACTTCATACTTAGATCTAAGAATCTATTCACATATATCTGTGGCCCTGAAAGAACTTGGATATATTTATTCAAATGTATAAGTAGAAATTCTGCTTTATTTAGATGCATTTCTTGATTTTTTAAAATTTCATATTTGGCTAAAAGCTGAGTTCATATCTATAAAAAGTTAGTCTCGTTTTGGATATACGCAAGGAAGAGCCTGAAGGAAAGTATTTATGCCTCGGGCTATTTGGTGGGAGGAGAAAAGGGGATGAGTAGGGAAGCCTGATTGAATACAGGGTAAGTGAGACAAGGCTCCTCCATCTACTGTGGAGGGTGAGTCAGAGCAGAGGCTCCAGGAAAATCAAGAAATATTATATAGGAGATCACGGCAGGAAAGCAAAGGATAATATTTGATAATAATACCCAGAAAGACAAACGTGCAATAAAGACAAGTATCTCCTTAATTTATTCTGTGTCCTTTCCTCTTCTGACTCCTTGGGTTATTGGGATATATCCTGCTCCCACTCTTTCCCTGGAGCCCATAGTCACCACAAGTTCTCTTTCACCCATTCTGTACACATCTTTGACTGCTATTTCTGTGTTTTCAGATGAAGGAACATTTCAGTGCATGTAATGTGTAGCTTAGAAGGTACATATACAATTTTGGATGAAGCTAGCTGACCAAACGTAGAGAACTAAGTGGGCAAGATGCCCAGGCAGTGGACAGAAGATGAAACTGAACAAACTCCAAAGAGCCACCTGGAGAACAGATGGGGACCAGAGACCAGAATGCTCTTCCCAAATGAAACGGAAACAGAAAGGCTGTCCAAAGATTTGAGGGACAGGGAGAATGAGCAATGCAGAGGGAATAGTAACCAATGAGCTTTTCTCAAAGAAAATGAATCTAAAGCAGGTGCAGACAGAATGAGGGGGCTTCCATTTCCTGTTTATAATATGCTCAACAGGTTCCGTGGGATCGCAGAGAGTCGGACACGACTAAGCAACTGAACTGTACTGAACCGAACAACAGGTTCTAGTGGAAAATCTCAAAGGATGACACCATTTTTCAAACTTAAAATGCTCTTCTTCTTCAATGGAGGTGTTTGTTTTTAAGAACACAAGTACAGTAGAATATTCATGATGAAGAGTTTTTGATGGCAAAGGTGCATCCCGGAGGAAATCTTCCGGTTGCTACACTGTCACCTTCTGCAGAACTTTCTCTCTCTCTCTTCATTCTTCATTAGGTTGGAATTGGGATAAAAGAGCAGAATGGGTCATAAGGTCCTGTTCCGAGTAATTAGAGAGTTTCTTTTTATCTAAATGTACCTTGTTAAAGTATATCAGTGTCAGCCAGGTTAATTGGAACTTTAATGCATAATTGATGTTAATTTATGGCCCTTTTTGTTCCAGGATGCTACTGCAGATCTTAAAGTCAGGATACAGTTTTCTTGTTATTAATTATATACAGAAAGCCAATATCCCCTTTGAGAAGAGACCCATGTCACCTGTAGCTTATTAAAGATACAGTATCAGATGAAGAAACACTTCAATACATGTAATGTGCAGATAGTGTCAGCCATAGGTCACTTTTACTGTTTAGGTCCTCTCTAAATTCCATATTACTCCATAATAACATAATAAATTAATCACAGTAAGTGAAAATTGGAGTTTTAAGTTAAGGCTTATGTATGCTGTTAAATGTTAAAATGTTTTAAAATGTATTATATTTCTGTGGACTCATTGTATTCCACAGACCATGGAACCCTAGTTTCATTTTGGAAATCAGTACACCACCCTGGAACCAAATGTCTCCATGAATATAAAGGCAATAATACTGCCATAACTGAGACTGCCATGAGTATAGAATACCAAATGAAGGCTATAAAATTAAAATTTTCTTGCAGAGTTACTATTTCAAGTCTAATTCTCATTAATCACCTTTTTTGGAGACAGAGGGAGAAAAAGAGTATGTCCCAAATCCACAAAACACTTTATGTTCTAAATATCTTCCATTGTGAGAACTAACTTAACAATTCTGTTGACAGAAATACAGGATCGTACAAGAACTGTAAGATGCATAAGCTCATATGTTGTCCAAAGTGCCACAATCAAAACCTTGACCTCGAAATTGAGGAAAGGGCGAAGTCCAGTGTGTGAATTTCTTGATGAATAGTAGCCCTAGATTTGTTAATGGTTAAAACATATTCAATTTGCAAACTTTGCCTAGTAACTGTACCATTTTGAAGGAGTGAAGAATGAGTGATTTCATATAAATCGAATGTACTGGGTTGTTTTCTGGTATGTCACCAAGTTTTGTTCAACTTGACGTTACCACCATGTGATATATGACATAATGTGAGAAACAGCAGGGGTGTCTCACAATGAATGGAACATGACACAACAAGATGTGTCGAGTTTCTTTTGAACCTTTCTTAGGATCCAATATCAGCCAAAGGAGGTCATTTTAATTATCAGATGATTAATTAATTAGATAGTTAATTGTCAGAGGTAGATGAATCCAAAGATAATGTGGTTCTGTACATCCATGTTTGTACACAGGGAAACGTGACATTTTAAAGCATATCTACTAAATGAAAAACTGAAGTTTAAGAATTTCAATTTGTTTTTTTTGAAGAAACATTCATGAATAGCTACTATGTATTGTGTTGTTGTGAAGCATGCTAGCATGCTCAGAGATAGAGGAGCTTTCCTACCCTCAAAGGGCTTGATATTCAAGTTGGAAACACAATGCCTTGCTTAAAAAAAAAAAATCTGGACATTTAGAAAGTGCGTCATAAAAAAAATGTTAAGTTAATGAAGGCATAAGTTCTAGGGCAATGAATAAAAAATATGAACTATATTATTCCATATTACTTTGTCAATGTTTGCTTTTTTAGGGGAAATTACCAAATATCAGCAACAAGGGTGACTGGCATACCAAAATTTCTTTTAAAGCATAGAGTTGAAACTGCAGTATCAGCCACTCAAATTTTGAGTTAGGTATAAACCAAAAAAATAGGATCCTATGTGAAACTTTAATAAATCAATATTTTAAAGTACTGTCTATTTTTTACTTTTCTGCTGAAAGCAGAGATTCAAGACATAAAAAATATTTAATTTTGTTACCAAATCAAACTTGAGTCCACTTGCCAGACACACAGCAAAGCCAATTTGTTGATACCAGGTGAGGAAGAAAAGTGTAGCCTTTATTGCAAGTTCTCAAGCAAGGAGAATGGGCAGCTAATGCTCAAAAGACCTGAATTTCCTGATGGCTTTTAAGGGTGGGTTTTTAAACACAAAGTGAGAATGAGGGTCATAGGGAATGTAATCAATTCATGCAATTTTCTGATTGGTGGGTGGTGAGGTAATCGGATGAGGTCACAGAGATTGATCACATTATCAATCCTCAGGCTCCAGCCAGTCCAGGGGCTACATGCTCATGGTCATCATTCTCCATCTGGCTGGGGTATGGTTTCTGTAAAACAACTGAGAAATGTGCATTAGACTTTACTTTTGAGACAAAACTAAGAATCCTTGAGGCTGATTTATTAAGTTATGGTTATTTCTCTGCCTGACTGCCCTTTATTTCTACATTCCTTAGCTTTTCCAATCATCCCGCTTGGGCTTGTTTCTTTCTCTCTCTAATCATGGAAGGCCTAGAGGCCACAGTATACTTCCAGTCTTTTTCTTAATCACTAAGAAGCAGGGGACACACTGGGAGTTCTCTCACCAGGAAGGCCTCTGCATAGGTTGCTCGGTTTCAGTTTCACACTTTTATCTAATAAACAGTATTTTACTTGTGGGACATCTAAGTTCCCATCTCTCTTGCTTGCAGGAAGAGCTACAGAATCATATAACCTTAATGTAAGAGGCTGTCAACATTGTGAATTTCTTTATACATATTTAGAAGGGTTTTTAAACAATTAATGGCAATTAATGCATCATGCAGAATCATTGTCAAGTACATTTCTTAAGCATCTATTTGCATGGGATTTGATCCTAGGCATTATACAAAACAAAATAAGCATGTAGTTAATATCTGCAACTTAAGGTACAATTGCTTTTCATAATTCTAAATTAATATTTTTGTTTAATTCTCTCCCTCAACATTTGTGATTAGCTTCATTGACCTTTCTGGCTCCCAATTTCTTCATCTGCAAAGTGAGACTGTACTACCCACTCACAGAGCCCAGTGATTACCAACAACTTCTCTAAATTATGTGTGCTATTTTTTTAACCACACTATGTTTAAAATCAAAGATTTTTACAATGTTAGGAGGGATTTTTAGAAAAGAAAAGATCTGTATTGTGCTCCAGTTGATTCAAAATACTAAGAGCTCCCAGGCCTTCATTTCCATGTAGCTTAAGCCATTGTAATTTATTGGCTTTTTAGAATGCTTTTCAAAATACAATTATGCTTGGTATCCACCTTTCCCTCACAGCCACTTCCAATCCATCAGTGAGTTCTGCATGTCCTGTCTTCAAAACATAGCTAGGATGTATGTATTCTCTCTGTATCTAGGACCACCTCCCTAACCAGGTCCTTATATCTCCTGCTGAGAATAACAGTACTGGTCTCTTCAGGTAGGCATTGCCCCATGCAGCCCATGCCCCACACTGCTACAAGAGTGATGTATTTTCAATAGATCTCAGTGGGTCTGTCCACACTCATTCATTTTCAGTTGACCATTTTCTACTTATTTCACTGAGAAAATAAAAGCAAATTAAACAGAAATTCCACAAAGTTCTGCTGCCACATCTAACCACATACCTATGTGCACACTCACCATTCTGCCTTCCTACCTGTTACTCCAGATGAATTGTTTCAGTTGCTATCTAAAGACAACCATCTTGTCTGGAAGATCTCATTCATTCTTACCTTCTTAATGACATTGCTCCAATGATTCTCTCCTCTCCAGAATCATCAGTTTTTCCTTCTCTGTTGGATTATCTCCATTAACAAATAAACACTATAATGTCTCACTCCATTTTGAAAAAAGATTCTCCCTAAACCTTACCTACTCACTTCCCTAAACCACTGCTCCCTCAACATCAAGCTTCTCCCCTGGACTTTAGATTCATGTATTCAACTCTTCATGTAACACCTCCACATAGACATCTAAAAGGCATCTCAAAGGTAACATGTCCAAACTTAGCTCCTAATCTACCCCCATACCTGTTCCTTTTGCAGTCTTCATCATCTCAGTGAATGGTAACTCCATCCTTCCAGCTGCTCAAATCAAAAACCTCGCCTCCTCTCTTTGTCTCATCAGCAAATCTCTTGTTCTTTCACTGCAGTTACTTCTGGACTTCATCCACTGTACTGCTACTTCCCTGGTGTAAGCTACCAACCTTCATTTTCTAAATCAACCTCCCTACTACTTTTATCCTTCAATCTATTGCCAACACAGCAGGCAGAGTAATCCTTTAAACATAAGTTAGATGATGGCTCTCCTCTGCTCAAAATTCTGCAGTGACTCCCCATCTCATGCACAGTGACATTCAGAGTCCTTATAATGGTGTAATATTCCCTACATGACCTAAGCTTCAGTTACCTTTCTGACCTTATCACCTTCTATTCTCCTTACACATTTCACCCCAGCTATACTGGTCTGCTAGTATTTCTTAAACATGCCAAGAATGCTTCTGCCTCAGGATCTTCGCACTTGCTCTTCCCTCTGCATGGCAAGTTCACCCTCTAAATAGCCTAGATATCCTAGATACTTTCTCACCTTCAGACCTTAGCCCAAATTCACCTCTCAGTGAGAACTTCCCTGGTTCCCTGCATGAATTTACACTTCCCCCATTTCCACAAACCAGACACTGTTTTCCTGCTCGGCTTCATTTTCCACTACAGTAACTACATCATTTAACATACTCTGTGTCAGCTTCAGGAGGTCAGGGAGATTTTTGCCTATTTCGTACACTGTACCTTCATGCATAGAATAGTCCCTTAAATAGTATTAGGGAAGTGAATGAAAGTTTGGTTTAAAAGTTAATGCCTGATGTTGATGCAGGTATAGGGCAAAAGTTACTGTCATATTCTGCTGATTAAAATATAAATTTCAACAACTTTCTGGTGGCCAATTAGTCACTAAGAATCCAAAATCTTAAAAACAGATACTATTCAGCTCAGCAGCTACACTTTTATGATTGAACCAAGAAAATTCTCATGGATATTTGGGGGGAAACTTTGCATAATAATGCTTATTGCAGGACTCTGCAACAGCAAAAAAGTGGAAATAATCAAAAAGATAAAACAAAAGAGATTTGGTAGGATAAACTACAGTACAGTACACTTGTATGCTGAAATTTTATTCACCTAGTCTTGATTAAATTTTAGAAAATCTTATAACGATGTGCAAAGCTGTTAACAATAGGTACAATATAATAAAATCAAATTTTGTGAGATAAAAATACATGCAGAGAAAATGATTGGGAGTAGATATCTCGGTTTATCTCTGGATTATGGAATTATAAAGAGTTTTATTTCCTTCTGTTTGTCTGTATTTTCTTTCTCTTATTGAAGTATAGTTGACTTACCATGTTGTGTGAGCTTCTGGTACATAGCAAAGTGATTCAGATATACTTTGGGTTGACCAAAAATGTCACTGGAGTTTTTTTAAAGATTTACTTTTTTATTTTTATTTTTTGGCTGTAGTGAGTCTTCACTGCTGCACGTGGCTTTCTCTAGTTGCAATGAAAGGGGGCTACTCCTCATTGCAGTATGTGGGCTTCTCATTGTGGTGGCTTCTCTTATTTCAGAGCAGGGACTCTAGCTGTGAGTTTCAGTAATTGCTGCATGTGGGTTCAACAGTTGCTACTCAGGGGTGCTAAAGCACAGGCTCAACAGCTGTGGCTCAGGGGCTTAGTTGCTCTAAGGTATGTGGAATCTTCCCAGACCAGGGATTGAACCAGTGTCCCTTGAATTGCAAGGCAGACTCTTTAACCACTGGACCACCAGGGAAGCCCCGGTGTTCTAGTTTTCCTGTAAGATGTTACAGAAAAATCCAAACGAACTTTTAGGCCAAGCCAATATATATATTTTTCATATTCCTTTCCATTATAATTCATTATAGAATATTGAATATAGTATCCTGTCCAATACTTTGGCCACCTGATGTGAAGAGCTGACTCATTTGAAAAGACCCTGATGCTGGGAAAGATTGAGGGCAGGAGGAGAAGGGGACAACAGAGGATGAGATGGTCGGATGGCATCACCGACTCAATGGACATGGGTTTGGGTAGACTCCAGGAGTTGGTGATGGACAGGGAGGCCTGGCGTGCTGTGGTTCATGGGGTCACAAAGAGTCGGACACAACTGAGCAACTGAACTGAACTGCAATACAGTAGGACCTTGCAGTTTATCTATTTTTTAAGTATTTAGTTTATTTTTTAGTATTTATTTATTTATTTGGCTGTGCATGCAGGATCTTTAGTTGTAGCATACAGACTCTTTTTTTCAGTTGTGGGATATGAGCTCTTAGTTGCAGCATGTGGGATCTAGTTCCCTAACCAGGGATTGAACCTGGATCCCCTGCATCGGTAGCACAGAATCTTAGTCACTGGATCACCTCGGAAGTCTCTATTTATTTATTTTATATATAATAGTTTGTATCTGCTAATCTCAAACTCCTCATTTATCCCTCTCACATTGCCTTTCCCCTTTGGTAACCCTAAGTTTGTTTCCTATATCTATGAATCTGTTTTGCAAATAAGTTTGTGTCACAACTTAAATTCGACATAAAAGATATCATATGGTGCTTGCCTTTCTCTTTTGACTTTCTTCACTTAGCATGATAATCTCTAGGTTCACCCATGTTGCTGCAAATTGCATTATTTCATTCTTTTTTATGGCATAGTAGTATTCCATTTTGTATATATACCACATCTTTACCTGTTCGTCTGTTGATGGACACTTAGGTTGGTTCCGTGTCTTGGCTATTTTAAATGGTGCTGCTGTGAATATTGGGGAGCATGTATCTTTTAAAATTAGATTTTCCCCAAATATATGCCCAGGAGTGGGATTCCCGGACATATGACAGCTCTATTTTAAGTTTATTGAGGAACCTTCACACTGTTTTCCATACTGACTGCACCAAATTACATTCCTACCAATGGTGTAGGAGGGTTTGTTTGTCTATATTTTCTTAACTGACTATAATGAATAGGTTCAGTTCAGTTCAGTTGCTCAGTCATGTCCGACTCTTTACGACCCCATGGATTACAGCATACCAGGCTTCCCTGTCCATCACCAACACCCAGAGCCTACTCAAGCTCATGTCCATCCCATAGGTGATGCCATCCAACCATCTCATCTTCTGTCGTCCCCTTCTCCTGCCTTCAATCTTTCCCAGAATCAGGGTCTTTTCAAATGAGTCAGCCCTTCACATCAGGTGACCAAAGTATTGGAGTCTCAGCTTCAGCATTAGTCCTTCCAATGGATATTCTGGACTGATTTCCCTTAGGATGGATTGGTTGGATCTCCTTGCTGTCCAAGGGACTCTCAAGAGTCTTCTCCAACACCACAGATCAAAAGCATCAATTCTTTGGCACTCAGCTTTCTTTATAGTCCAACTCTCACATCCACACGTGACTATTGGAAAAACCACAGCTTTGATTAGATGGACCTTTGTTGGTAAAGTAATATCTTCGCTTTTTAATGTGCTGTCTAGGCTGGTCATAGCTTTCCTTCCAAGGACCAAGCGTCTTTTAATTTCATGGCTACTATCACCATCTGCAGTGATTTTGGAGTCCAGAAAAATAAGTTTCTCATTGTTTCCATTGTTTCCATATCTATTTCTCATGAAGTGATGGAACCAGATGCCATGATCTTAGTTTTCTGAATATTGAGTTTTAAGCCAACTTTTTCACTCTCCTCTTTCACTTTCATCAAGAGGCTCTTTAGTACTTCTTCGATTTCTGCCATAAGAGTGAAGTCATCTGTGTATCTGAGGTTATTGATATTTCTCCTGACAATCTTAATTCCAGCTTGCACTATATCCACTATAGTAAGAAAATGACTTAATGACAAGTAATATTTACTGAGCATTAACAATATTCCAAATACTTATATATGCCATCTCATTTAATTCTCAAAGAGACATTATGAAGTATTGTCTTAGTCAGTTTGGGCTGCTGTATCAAAGATAGCATAGACTGGATGGTTTATAAACAATAGAAATTTATTTTTCAAAGTTCTAGAGTCTGGGAAGTCCAAGATCAAGGCACGTTATCTGGTGTCTGATGAGAGCCTTCTTCCTGGTTCATAGACACCAACTTCTCACTGTTTTCTCACATTGCTGGAGGGAAGGGAGACCTCTCTTGGGTCCCCTTTTTAATGACATGAATCCCAACCTTCATAGGTTCATCACCTCCGAAATGCCCCACCTCCAGATACTATTATATTAGGGATTATTTCAACAGATGAATTTGGAGTGATGTGACTTCAACATCACCCCCTAGTCTTCACTTGGTATAAGCTGGGACAGAATATCACAAATGATTACTGTAAACATCTCAGGACCTACATAATCACCTTTGTGGCTAAGGCTAATGAATTAAGGGACTCCAGAATTACAACCATATAAATAGAATATGCAAATGTGAAGAGTATTTATAGCATATCAACTAAAAATTCAGTTTTTGTGAGATCTCTATCACTACCAAGTAAGACAGCAAATGTGGGTAGCAGGTTTAAGGCCAAGAGTTAATCATTCCTACTGAAGAGTACACGGTAGGGTGATATAACCTATTTCTATATAACTACAAAAGACCTCCAACCTTTTTCATACTCTATTAAATATGAAACAATGGCTAGTTTTAAGAAGGAGAAAATATTCATTGTAGTTAATATATATTAAAAAAAACACCACTTCGAAGGGGGGACCAAGATGGTAACATAGGAGACTCCTGAACTTCCCTCCTTCCATGGACACACCAAATGTACAACCTCACGCAATGCAATTCCCTCTGAGAGAATTCCAGAAACTAACTGAGTGACTCCTACAACACAGGGAAAATGAGGAACTAACTACAACAAAATAATTGGGATAGGCTGAGACATATTCTTGCCATAAACTCCACCTCATGCACAGAACCATACAATCAGGAGGGAACCCCAAACTCCCAGTTTCTCCCTGAGGAGCAAAGAGCTTGAACTGTGCATCTATTGCTCTACCTTTTAAAGATCATATCAGAGGGATGGGTCCAAAAACACATATCTCTGAAAGCCAATAGGGCTTGGGTCCACAGGACCCACAAAGCTATAACAAACAAAAAAGCAGTTCTTAGCAGGAGTATTAGCACTCACCACATGTACTCTCACCAGGGCTCAGTGCAGAGAAGCAGGCGAAACTGTCCATTACCAAGTTTTTCTCTGGACAATTTTTCCTGGCTTAAATACATACTTTACTAGTTACTGCTTAGAGCCTGTATGCTGACCAGCCTGCATCAAGGTGATGACTGCAGTAATCCTTAGTATTCTTTGGGACATTGATGGGTCTTGGCACACCCTCAAAGAATAAGGACGGTTGCTGGACAAGCACAGAAGTTTGAGAATCAACCAGGAACTTGGACCAGGCTGATTTACAAGGTTCATATCCTACATGAGACCAGCCTATTAAGACTGGGGAAGGTGGCTTTTCTATCTAATGTAGGAAAACCAACACAGAGAGCCAAGGAAAATGAAGGAACAGGGAAATGTGTTCCAAACAAAAGAACAAGATAAATTTCCAGAAATTGATCCTAATGAAATGGAGATAAATCCTGATAGTTCAAAATAATTGCCAGAAAAATGCTCACCAGGATCATAAGATCAATTCATGAACAACAAAGAGATAGAAAATATTTCAAAGTACCAAACAAAAATCATAGAGCTGAAGAATACAGTGACTAAACTGAAAAAATCAATCAGTTCAATTCAGTTCAGTCACTCAGTCATGTCTGACTCTTTGCGACCCCATGGACTACAGCATGCCAGGCTTCCCTGTCCACCAACTCCCGAAGCTGGCTCAAACTCATGTCCATCGAGTTGGTGATGCCATCCAACCATCTCATTCTCTGTTGGCCCCTTCTTCTCCCACCTTCAATCTTTCCCAGAATCAGGGTCTTTTCAAATGAGTCAGCTCTTTGCATCAGGTGACCAAAGTATTGGGGTTTCAGCTTCAGCATCAGTCTTTCCAATGAATATTCAGGACTGATTTCCCTTAGGATAGACTGGTTGGATCTCTTTGCAGTCCAAGGGACTCTCAAGAGTCTTCTCCAACACCACAGTTCAAAAGCATCAATTCTTCAGCACTCAGCTTTCTTTATAGTCCAACTCTCACATCCATACATGACTACTGGAAAAACCATAGCTTTGACTAGATGGACCTTTGTTGGTAAAGTAATGTCTCTGCTTTTTAATATGCTATCTAGGTTGGTCATAGCTTTTCTTTCAAGGAGCAAGCGTCTTTTAATTTCATGGCCACAATCACCATCTGCAGTGATTTTGGAGCCCCCAAAAATAAAGTCTATCACTGTTTCCATTGTTTCCCCATCTATTTGCCATGAAGTGACAGGACCAGATGCCATGATCTTAGTTTTCTGAATGCTGAATTTTAAGCCAACTTTTCCACTCTCCTCTTTCACATTCATCAAGAGGCTCTTTAGTTCTTCTTTGCTTTCTGCCATAAGAGTGGTGTCATCTGTATATCTGAGGTTATTGATATTTCTTGTTCCATGTCAGACTAGATCAATCAGAAGAAAGGATCAGTGAACTTGAAAACAGGGAAGTGGAATTCATTCAATCAGAACAGCAAAAGGAAAGAGAATGAAAAAGAGTGAAGATAATTCAAGAGACTTTTTGGTATAACACCAAAAAGACCTATATATGAATTAGAGAGATGTGAGAGAGAAAAAGAGCAGAACGCTTATTCAGAGAAATAATGACTTAAAGAATACTAAATAGGATGAATGAACCTAAATAGACCCAAATGACAATACATTATAATTAAACCATCAAAAGCTGAGGACAAATAGGGCAAAGACACCCTCCTCAATAAATGGTGCTGAGAAAACTGGACAACTAGATGTAAAAGAATGAAGTTAGAACACTTCTTAACACCATACACAAAGATAAAATCAAAATGGATTAAAGACTTAAATGTAAGATCAGAAACTATAAAACTCCTAGAGGAAAACATAGGCAGAACATTCAATGACATAAATCAAAGCAAGATCCTCTAAGACCCACTTCCTAGAGTAATGGAAACAAAAAACAAAGTAGACAAGTGGGACCTGATTAAACTTAAAAGCTTTTGCACAGCAAAAGAAACTGTAAGCAAAGTGAAAAGACAACCCTCAGAATGGGAGAAAATAATAGCAAAAGAAACAATTGACAAAGGATTAATTTCCAAAATATACAAGCAGCTCATACAGCTCAATACCAGAAAAACAAACAACCCAATCAAAAAGTGGGAAAAAGACCTAAACAGACATTGCTCCAAAGAAGACATACAGATGGCTAATGAACACATGAAAAGATGCTCAATATCACTCATTATTAGAGAAATGCAAATCAAAACTACAATGAGATATCACCTTACACCAGTCAGAATGGCCATCATCAAAAAGTCTACAAACAGAACATGCTGGAGAGGGTGTGGAGATAAGGGAATGCTCTTGCACTGTTGGTGGGAATGTAAACTGATTCAGCCACTATGGAAGACAGTATGGAGATTCCTTAAAAAACTAGGAATAAAACCACCATATGACCCAGCAATCCCACTCGTAGACGTATACCCTGAGGAAACCAAAATTGAAAAAGACACAAGTATCCCTTTGTTCACTGCAGCACTATTTACAATAGCTAGAGCATGGAAGCAATCTAAGATGTCCATCCACAGATGAATGGATAAAGAAGGTGTGGTCCATATACACAATGGAATATTACTTAGCCATAAAAAGGACTGCATTTAAGTTAGTTCTAATGAGGTGGATGAATCTAGAACCTATTATACAGAGTAAAGTAAGTCAGAAAGAGATAGAGAAAGATTGTATTCTAATGCATATATATGAAATCTAGAAAAATGGTACTGAAGAAATTATTTACAGGGCAGCAATGGAGAAACAGACATAGAGAATAGATTTATGGACATGAGGAGAGGGGACGAGAGGATGAGATGTATGGAAAGAGTAACATGGAAACTTACATTATCATATGTAAAATAGATAGCCAAAAGGAATTTGCTGTATGTCTCAGGAAACTCAAACAGGGGCTCTATTTCAACCTAGAGGGGTGGGATGGGGAGGGAGATGGGAGGGAGGCTCAAAAGGGAGGGGATATATGTATACCTATGACTGATCCATGTTGAAGTTTGACAGAAGACAACAAAATTCTGTAAAGCAATTATCCTTCAATAAAAAAATTAATTAAAAAAAAAGTTGAAGACAAAAAAAGAATCTTAAAAGCAGCAAGGGAAAAACAATTCGTTGTATACAAAGAAATTCTCTTAAGACTATGAGCATATTTTCAGCAAAGACCTTGCTGGCTAGAGGGTGTAGGATGATTATTAAAGTGCCGAAATTAAAAACCAAGAATACTCTACCTGGCAAAGTTGTCCTTTACCTTAGAATTGAAGAAGAGAAAAAGAGTTTTCAGACAAACAAAAGCTGAAGGAGTTCATCAACACTAGACCAGCCTTACAAGAAATGTTAAAGGAAGTTTATCAAGTTTAAATAAAAGCATACTAATTAATAATATGAAAACACACAAATGTATAAAATGTAAAAATGTACTGGTAAAGGTAAATGTATCAATTCAGAATACATTAAGATTGTAACAGTTATGAGTAAGTCACTTATAACTCTAGTATAAACATTAAAAGACAAAAGCATTAAAAATAGCCATAACTACAATAATTTCTTAATAGATACACAATATAAAAAGATGTAAGTTGTAACATCAAAAACATGAAAGGTGGGAGGGATGTGAAAATATAGAGCTTTTGTATGCATTAGAATTTAAGTCATTATCAATTTTAAATTAGCCATTTTAACTGTAAGATGTTTTATGTAAGCCTCATGGTAACCACAAAGCAAAAAACTATGGCAGAGATACAAGATAAAAAGTAAGGAATTGAAAAATACCCACTACAGAAATACACCAAAGTACAAAGGAAGAGAGCAAGAGAAGAAAAAAGGAACTACAAACAGCCAGAAAATAAGTTATAAAATGGCAATAGTTACTCCATAATTAAGTTAAATGTAAATGGACTAAAATATAGCCAATATTTTAATGACTATAAATAGAGTACAATCTATAAAATTTTTAATCAAATATTGTATATCTGAAACTAATAAGTCAATTATGCCTCAATAAAATTAAATAAATATATAAATAAAAATTTTTTAATCTAAATAGACTAGATTCTCCAATCAAAAGACAAAGAGTAGCTGAATGAAATTTTTTAAAAAATCCAGCTATATCCTGCCTACAAAAGGATTCACTTCTACTTTATAGACACACATAGACTGAAAGTGAAGGGATGGAAAAATATATTCCATGTAAATAAAAATAGAAAGAGAGGAGGAGGAGTTACCTTTACATCTGACAAAATACACTTTAAATGAAAAACTGTAACAAAAAGCAAAGACGATCACTATATAATTATAAAAGGACCAATTCATCATAAGATATAACAATTATAAATAATGTATAATGTACATTTAGGTACATCAAACCACCTAAATGTATAAAGCAAATATGTAACAGGTCTGAAAGGAGAAATAGAAAGTGATACAATAATATAGGGAACTTCAATACCCCCATTTTCATCAACGGATAGATTACCCAGATGGAATATCAGTAAGGAAACACTGGACTTAAACTACACACTAAGCTAACAGACATGTATAGAACATTCCATCTAATAGCAGCAGGATACACATTCTTCTCAAGTGCACATGGAACATTTTCCAGGATAGATCATATGTTAGGACACAAAATATGTGTTAATATATTTAAGAAGACGGAGAGTGATGTGGGAGGGGGGATCGGGACAGGGAACACATGTAAATCCATGGCTGATTCATGTCAATGTATGGCAAAAACCACTACAATATAAAATAAATAAATAAATAAAATTCAAAATAAATAAATAAATAAAAATAAAATCATGTTAAAAAAAAAGAAGACTGAAATCATATCAAGCATCTTTTCCAACCACAGTGGTACAAAACTGGAAATCAATTAAAAGAAAAAAACTGAAAAATTCACAAATATGTGAAGATTAAACAACACGCTCCTGAGCAACCAACAGGACAAAGAAGAAATCAAAAGGAAAATTAGAAAACATCTTAAGACAAATGAATATGGAAGCAAATAACATACCAAAATTTAAAGGGTGTAGCAAAAGCAGTTTTAAGAGGGAAGTTTATAGCAACAAAATCCCATACTAAGAAAAAATAAAGATCTCAAATAAACAACTTAACTTTACACCTCAAAAACTGAAAAAGAACAAACTAATCCAAAGTTAGTTGAGGAAAGGAAATAGCAAAGATCAGAATAGCAATAAATGAAAAAGAGGCTAAGAAGACTAAAGGAAAAAATCCTTGAAACTAAGATCAAGTTCTTTGACAAGATAAATGAAATAGACATACTGTAGCTAGACTAAGAAAAACAGAAAAAAAGACTCAAATAGATAAAATTGAAATGAGACAGAAGACATTACAACTAATAACACAGAAACAGTAAGAATCATAAGAAGCTACTATAAACAATTATATGTCAACAATTAGCTAAACTAGAAAGTGAATAAATTCCTAAATACATATAATCTACCACAACCTGACTCATGAAGAAACAGAAAATCTGCAATGACCAATTACTAATAGATTAAATCAGTGTTCAAAATCTTCTCCAACACATAAAAAAGCAGATGACTGCACTAGTGAATTCTTTTTTTTTTTTAATTTATTTATTTTTTTTTTCAGTGGGTTTTGTCATACATTGACATGAATCAGCAATAGATTTACACGTATTCCCCATCCCGATCCCCCCTCCCACCTCCCTCTCCACCCGATTCCTCTGGGTCTTCCCAGTGCACCAGGCCCGAGCACTTGTCTCATGCATCCCACCTGGGCTGGTGACCTGTTTCACCATAGATAATATACATGCTGTTCTTTCGCACTAGTGAATTCTACAAACCATTTCAAGAAGAATTAATACCAACCCTTCCCAAACTCTTCCAATGAAACAGAAGAGAAGGGAATATTTCCCAATCTGATTTTACAAGAACAGTATTAGTCTGCTATCAAAAACCAGGGAAAGACACTGTTAAGAAAAGAAAATTATAGGCCATGGCCCTTATGAACACATATGCAAAAATCCTCAACAAAATATTAGCAAACCAAATTCAGCAGTACTTTCAAAGGGTCATACACTATGATCAAGTAGGAAGTGAAAAGAAGCTCAACATCACTAATCATCATAAAAATATGTCAAAATCACAAGGAAATATCACCTCATACATATTAGGATGTGAGGTGATATCTATTATTAAAAAGACAAGACAGACTTTCTGGTGGTCCAATCCAGGGGACATGGATTTGAGCCTTGTTCCAGGAAGATTCCAAATGCTGCAGAGCAACTAAGCCCATGCACCTCAACTACTGAAGCCCAGGTGCAGCAAAAAAGACCCAGGGCAGCCAAAATTAATTAAAATTTTAAATAAATGAAAAGGCAAGAGATAACAAATGCTGGCAAGGATATGAAGAAAGGGAAACATCTGTACATACTTGGTGGAAATGTATAGTTGGTACAGCTTCCATGAAGGTTCCTCAAGAAACTAAAACTAGAAGTACCATATGATCCATCGATTCTACTTCTGCATATATATCCAAAGAAAATAAAATCACCATCTGGAAAAGATGTCTGTACCTCCATGTTCATTGCGGTATTATTGAGAATAGCCTATGTGCCCATTGATGAATGAATGGATATAGAGAATGGATTGAAAAAATATTATTCAGTCTTATAAAAGGAAGAAAATCCTCCATACATGACAACAAGGATGAACTTGGAGGACTTTATGCTAAGTGAAATAAGCCAACAGAGAAAGATACATACTGAACAGTATCATTTATATGTGAATTTTTTAAGTTAAATTCATAGAAACATAGAGTTGAATGATGATTTCCAGGGTCTGGGGGGTTGGGGAAATAGAGGCTGATGAAAGTGTAAAAAATTTCAATTTAAAGATAATTAAAGTCTGAGGAACTAATGTATGACATGATATCTATAATTGATAATACTGCATTGTATAATTAAAATTTGTGAAGAGAGTAGAATTTAAGTGTTCTCACCAAAAAAAGAAAAGATAAATAAATATGTGCGGTGGGAATCCTTTCACAATGTATATCTCCGTCAATTCATCATGTATACTTTAAATACATTACAATCTTTTTTGTTAATTATACCTCAATAGGGGGCTTCCCTGGTGGCTCAGTGGTAAAGAATCCACCTGCCAACGCAGGAGACACGGGTTTGATCCATGGGTCAGGAAGATTCCCTGGAGAAGGAAATGGCAACTCACACCAGTATTCTCGGCTAGAGAATTCCATGGACAGAGGAGCCTGATGGGCTACAGTCCATGGGGTCGCAAAAGAGTTGGACACAACTTAGCGACTAAACAACAAAACACCTCAATAGAACTGAAGGAAAAAAGAAAACATCACGTCTTCATTATGCAGTTACCTTCTTCCAAGGAGCTAAAGTCACTTGATTCCACACATTCAAAGTAAATGGCAAATACGCTGGGCCAATTCTACATCCAAAAAGTTGTGGCAATAATTCGCAGAAAAGTTATCCAGATCACTGTAAGTTTTCATTGAGCCCATTATGTGGCTAACACTGTTAGAGCCTCTAGAAGTAACAGACAAAAAGAGAAAAGAGGAAGGGTAATAGAAAGAAGAGAAGTAGCATGTTCTTGTTCTAAAGGAGCTTGTCATGCACTGGGGAACCCCTCAGAATGTTAGTTTGAAAATGAGCAAGTGACAAAATCTCAGTTGGTCCATCTGCCTTCACTTCTCACTGCTCTCTATCCATTCACCATACAGCATACAGCAATCTGAATGATTGCTTAAAAACCTAAATCAGAGCTTGTCCTGTGAAACTGAAAATCTTGTCACAGCTCCCTATTTCACTTACCAGGAAAAAAAGAAAAAGTACAATCCTCACAAAGGCTTAGATGTCCGAGACCTGCCAACTTCTGAGACCCCATCTCCTACCACACGTCTTCACTTTCACTAGCCTTAGACCGACTGGTCTTTCTATTCCTCAGTCATCCGATCTCTCACCTGCCTTTGGGCCTTTGTACTGACCAGTCCCTCCCCTGACACAGCTGGCTGCTGGTTTTCGGTAGACTCTTAGATCCTGTGTTGCCCACTGAAAAAGCCTTCCCTAACCATGCAGCATAAGCCAGCCGCTCATCCCACTTGCCACACTCTCTGACATGCGTTTTCTTCACAGCGCTTTTCACCATCTCAAAGTGGCATATTTACTTGTGTCCTTATTTATTGCTTGTTTCCTCCTACTAGAAAGTCAACTGTCTGAAAATACAAACCATGCCTATGTTGTTACTCACCACACATACTTGGCTTCAATAAATACTTTTGAATGTAAGACAGATAGAAAGGAGCATGTTAGGTGGTAGAAGATGGCGGAGGAGTAGGACCGGGAGACCACTTTCTCTCCTACAAATTCATCAAAAGAATAACCGAATGCAGAGCAAACTTCACAAAACAACTTCTGATCGCTAGCTGAGGTCATCAGGCGCCCAGAAAAGCAGACCATTGTCTTCGAAAGGAGGTAGGACAAAATATAAAAGATAAAAAGTGAGACAAAAGAGCTAAGGACGGAGACCCGTCCCGGGAAGGGAGTCTTAGGCGGCCTTGCTTGGGCTAGGGTCCGGGCCTGAGTGCCCTGAGGACAATCGGGGGGAGCTTCTGTGAGGTGCCAACTTGAACTGTGGGAGACCAAAGGAGAGAGAGAAAATTGACCGGCCGGAACACACTGCCGGCCGTTCGCAGAACAAAGGGACGGGGAAAGTCCCGAGAAGAGCTCGCAGGCTGCGGACCGGCCCAGCCCCGCCGGAGGCAGGAGGCAGAGGGGAGGGGAAGGTCGCGGCGAGACACAGGGCGCAGGCACCCGACCGGCGCGGGGCGGGGACGGGGGCTGGGGACGCGGAGGGCGGAAGGCGCGCGCACCCGCCTGGCGCCAGCGGAAACTGAGACTGGGTCCGCGGAAGGGAGTGGGTGCGCCACACCTGGGGATAGCGCGCCCACCAAGCCCCTGGCTGCCTGGACCGCTCTGACGGGGAAGGCACAGAGAGCAGGCGCAGCTTTTCCTTCCGCGCTTTTGTGTAACACCCGAGGGCTGGAACCTCGCGCAGCGCGGGCGCGCTCCATATAGAACAGCCGGGAGCCTGAGCAGCGCAGACGGAGAAAGCAGCGTCAGCCCCTTCCGGCAGCGCCAGCCCGCCCCCGCAGGGCCAGCCCCTCCCCGCAGCGTCAGCCCCGCCCCCGCAGGGCCAGCCCCTCCCCCGCAGCGTCAGCCCCGCCCCGCAGCGCCAGCCCCGCCCCGCAGCGTCAGCCCCTCCCAGCAGCGCAACGGAACTAGCTACCTGAATAAGTCCGCCTCCGGCCGCCTGTGTCAGGGCGGAAATGAGCCTCTGAAGAGACCGGCAAACAGAAGCCAAATAAACAAAGGGAACCGCTTCAGAAGGGACTGGTGCAACAGATTAAAATCCCTGAAGAAAACACCGACTTCACCGGAAGGGCCCTGTAGATATCGAGAAGTGCAAGCTGGAACGAGGAGCTATCTGAAACTGAGCCGAACCCACACTGACCGCAACAGCTCCAGAGAAATTCCTAGACATATTTTTACTTTTTTTTTTATTCTTCTATTTTTTCTAAGTAAGGAAAAAAAAAAAAAAATTTTTTTTTCTTTTTATATTTTTCTTTTTTATTTTTTCTCTTTTATTTTCCTTTAAAATTCCCTATTACTCCCCCATTACTCCTTAACTTTCATTTTCATAGATTTTTACGATTTTTTTAATTAGGGGGAAAAAAAAATTTTTTTTTCTTTCTTTTCTTTTTTCTTTTTCTTTTCTCTTTTTTCTTCTTTTTTTTTCTTTCCTTTTTCTCTTCTATTTTCTTTTTCTCTTCTTTTTAAAGTCCTCTAGTACTCCTCTACTACTCTTCATTTTCATCTTCACTACACTATAACCTTACAAAAAAAAAAAAAAAGAGAAGCCCTATCTTAAAACCGAAGATTATTCCCTCCCAATCTTGACTCTCTGTTTTCTACCTCAGAACACCTCTATTTCCTCTTTTCCCCCTCTCTTCCCCATCCAATTCTGTGAATCCTTGTAGGTGTCTGAGATACGAGAACACTCTGGGAACAGACAGCTGCGTAGATCTGTCTCTCTCCTCTTGAGTCCCCCCTTTTCTCCTCCTACTCATCTCTATCTCCCTCCTCCCTTTTCTCCTGTTCATGTAACTCTGTGAACCTCTCTGGGTGTCCCTAACGGGGGAGAATCTTTTCGCCATTAACCTAGAAGTTTAATTATCAGAGCTGTATAGTTGGAGAAGTCCTGAGACTACAGGAAGAATAAAACTGAAATCCAGAGGCAGGAAACTTAAGCCCAAAACCTGAGAACACCAGAAAACTCCTGACTACATGGAACTTTAAGTGATAAGTGACCGTCCAAAAGCCTCCATACCTACACTGAAACCAACCACCACCCAAGAGCCAATAAGTTTTAGAGCAAGACATACCACGCAAATTCTCCAGCAACACAGGAACATAGCCCTGAATGTCAACATACAGGCTACCCAAGGTCACACCTAACACATAGACCCAACTCAAAACTCATTACTGGGCACTCCATTGCTCTCCAAAGAGAAGAAATCAAGTTCCACACACCAGTACACTGACGCAAGCTTCCCTAACCAGGAAACCTTGACAAGCCAAACGTCCAACCCCACCCACTGGGTAAATCCTCCACAATAAAAAGGAACCACAGACCTCCAGAATACAGAAAGTCCACTCCAGACACAGCAATCTAAACAAGATGAAAAGGCAAAGAAATACCCAACAGGTAAAGGAACATGAAAAATGCCCACCAAGTCAAACAAAAGAGGAGGAGATAGGGAATCTACCTGAAAAAGAATTTAGAATAATGATAATAAGAATGATCCAAAATCTTGAAAACAAAATGGAGTTACAGATAAATAGCCTGGAAACAAAAATTGAAAAGATACAAGAAATGTTTAATAAAGACCTAGAAGAAATAAAAAAGAGTCAATTAAAAATTAATAATGCAATGAATGAGATCAAAAACACTTTGGAGGGAACCAAGAGTAGAATAACGGAGGCAGAAGATAGGATAAGTGAGATAGAAGATAAAATGGTGGAAATAAATGAAGCAGAGAGGAAAAAAGAAAAAAGGATCAAAAGAAATGAGGACAACCTCAGGGACCTCTGGGACAATGTGAAACTCCCCAACATTCGAATCATAGGAGTTCCAGAAGAAGAAGACAAAAAGAAAGGCCATGAGAAAATACTCGAGGAGATAATAGCTGAAAACTTCCCTAAAATGGGGAAGGAAATAGCCACCCAAGTCCAAGAAACCCAGAGAGTCCCAAACAGGATAAACCCAAGGCGAAACACCCCAAGACACATATTAATCAAACTAACAAAGATCAAACACAAAGAACAAATATTAAAAGCAGCAAGGGAAAAACAACAAATAACACACAAAGGGATTCCCATAAGGATAACAGCTGATCTATCAATAGAAACCCTCCAGGCCAGAAGGGAATGGCAGGACGTCCTGAAAGTAATGAAAGAGAATAACCTACAACCTAGATTACTGTATCCAGCAAGGATCTCATTCAGATATGAAGGAGAACTCAAAAGCTTTACAGATAAGCAAAAGCTGAGAGAATTCAGCACTACCAAACCAGCTCTTCAACAAATGCTAAAGGATCTTCTCTAGACAGGAAATGCAGAAAGGTTGTATAAACGTGAACCCAAAACAACAAAGTAAATGGCAACGGGACCACACCTATCAATAATTACCTTAAATGTAAATGGGTTGAATGCCCCAACCAAAAGACAAAGATTGGCTGAATGGATACAAAAACAAGACCCCTATATATGCTGTCTACAAGAGACCCACCTCAAAACAAGAGACACATACAGACTAAAAGTGAAGGGCTGGAAAAAAATATTTCATGCAAACGGAGACCAAAAGAAAGCAGGAGTCGCAATACTCATATCAGATAAAATAGACTTTCAAATAAAGGATGTGAAAAGAGACAAAGAAGGACACTACATAATGATCAAAGGATCAATCCAAGAAGAAGATATAACAATTATAAATATATATGCACCCAACATGGAGCACCGCAATATGTACGGCAAACACTAACGAGTATGAAAGAGGAAATTAATAGTAACACAATAATAGTGGGAGACTTTAATACCCCACTCACAACTATGGATAGATCAACTACACAGAAAATTAACAAGGAAACACAAACTTTAAATGACACAATGGACCAGCTAGACCTATTTGATATCTATAGGACATTTCACCCCAAAACAATCAACTTCACCTTTTTCTCAAGTGCACACGGAACCTTCTCCAGAACAGATCACATCCTGGGCCATAAATCTGGTCTTGGAAAATTCAAAAAAATTGAAATCATTCCAGTCATCTTTTCTGACCACAGTGCAGTAAGATTAGATCTCAATTACAGGAAAAAAATTGCTAAAAATTCAAAACACCAGGAGGCTAAATAACACGCTTCTGAATAACCAACAAATCATAGAAAGAAATCAAAAAGAAATCAAAATATGTATAGAAATGAATGAAAATGAAAACACAACAACCCAAAACCTATGGGACACTGTAAAAGCAGTGCTAAGGGGAAGGTTCATAGCATTACAGGCTTACATCAAGAAACAAGAAAAAAGCCAAATAAATAACCTAACTCTACACCTAAAGCAATTAGAGAAGGAAGAAATGAAGAACCCCAGGGTTAGCAGAAGGAAAGAAATCTTAAAAATTAGGGCAGAAATAAGTGCAAAAGAAACTAAAGAGACCATAGCAAAAATCAACAAAGCTAAAAGCTGGTTTTTTGAAAAAATAAACAAAATTGACAAACCATTAGCAAGACTCATTAAGAAACAAAGAGAGAAGAACCAAATTAACAAAATTAGAAATGAAAATGGAGAGATCACAACAGACAACACTGAAATACAAAGGATCATAAGAGACTACTACCAGCAGCTCTATGCCAATAAAATGGACAACTTGGATGAAATGGACAAATTCTTAGAAAAGTATAACTTTCAAAAACTGAACCAGGAAGAAATAGAAGAATCGTAACAGGACCCATCACAGCAAAGCGAAAATCGAAAGTGTAATCAAAAAATCTTCCAGCAAACAAAAGCCCAGGACCAGATGGCTTCACAGCTGAATTCTACCAAAAATTTAGAGAAGAGCTAACACCTACCTTACTCAAACTCTTCCAGAAAATTGCAGAAGAAGGTAAACTTCCAAACTCATTCTATGAGGCCACCATCACCCTAATTCCAAAACCAGACAAAGATGCCACAAAAAAAGAAAACTACAGGCCAATATCACTGATGAACATAGATGCAAAAATCCTTAACAAAATTCTAGCAAACAGAATCCAACAACATATTAAAAAAATCATACACCATGACCAAGTGGGCTTTATCCCAGGAATGCAAGGATTCTTTAATATCCACAAATCAATCAATGTAATACACCACATTAACAATTGAAAGATAAAAACCATATGATTATCTCAATAGATGCAGAGAAAGCCTTTGACAAAATTCAACACTCATTTATGATTAAAACTCTCCAAAAAGCAGGAATAGAAGGAACATACCTCAACATTATAAAAGCCATATATGACAAACCCACAGCAAGCATCACCTCAATGGTGAAAAATTGAAAGCATTCCCCCTGAAATCAGGAACAAGACAAGGGTGCCCACTGTCACCACTACTGTTCAACATAGTGTTGGAAGTTCTGGCCACAGCAATCAGAGCAGAAAAAGAAGTAAAAGGAATCCAGATAGGAAAAGAAGAAGTGAAACTCTCACTGTTTGCAGATGACATGATCCTCTACATAGAAAACCCTAAAGACTCTACCAGAAAATTACTAGAGCTAATCAACGAATATAGTAAAGTTGCAGGATATAAATTAACACACAGAAATCCCTTGCATTCCTATATACTCACAATGAAAAAACAGAAAGAGAAATTAAGGAAACAATACCATTCACCATTGCAACAAAAAGAATAAAATACTTAGGAGTATATCTACCTAAAGAAACAAAAGACCTATACATAGAAAACTATAAAACACTGATGAAAGAAACCAAAGAGGACACAAACACATGGAGAAATGTACCATGTTCATGGATTGGAAAAATCAATATTGTCAAAATGACTATACTACCCAAAGCAACCTATAGATTCAGTGCAATCCCTATCAAGCTACCAACAGTATTTTTCACAGAACTAGGACAAATACTCTCGCAATTTGTATGGA